>NC_062228.1:37703926-38003926 GCF_902686445.1 Sciurus carolinensis
GAATTGTCACAAGATCCTCATGAAGACACATCACCGTTATTCTTAAAAAGAAGCAACTTGTGCAACCTAGCACATGGGGAGCCTGCTATTTTTCACTTAAAGGCCTATTTGTTTTCCTTTATACTACATAGATTCCCGTTAGTGGTGCAACAAGGATAAACCTTTAACCTGTATAAGGTGGAGACTTTCATCACTCTGTGGATATAGAATGAATTACAGCATAGATCTGACAATGATTGATATCTCCAAAATACTACATCAGCAGACGAATCGAAATTCAGAGAGAATTTACCCTCAATTGGGGCAGTCAACACCTGTGCAATTCCACACTAAGCAGCAACTATTAGCAGGGATAGCCTGAAGTCCCTTAGGAGCAGCTTAAGAACTACCCCCTCCTCCACCCCTTCCTGTCTGTGATTTAGACAGGCTGTCATAGGGAAGTGGGCTTAGAAGCCACCATCTGACCCACTGAACCCATTTCACCTAAGCTACCTCACCCTTAGAAATATATTCAGGGTCTTATACATTCATTTGCTGTTCTTTAATACAAGGCCCTGCCCCACACCAGCAGAGTCAGATTGTCTGCCTGCAGCCTCGCTTTTCCTTCCGCTGCACTCCAGAAATTATGCAAATCACAGCTATTAGTGTAACAGCTTCTGCAGATTTCAGAAGGAAAGGGGGAGAAATGCGACCACAAAATCCCCGTGCTTGGTTAAAAGACCATGAATTTCCCCATTCTCCTCATTCACTCTCTTGTCAATATGATATTTATGCATCAGAAGCTTGTTTTTTAGTTCTATGAATATCTATAAAAGAGACATCAGTCAGTCAGCAGAAACCTCTGGAACTGCAACCATGAAAGAGAATAAGAGAAAAGCCCAACCTGTTCCAGGATGGCGGGGAGAGAAAGAGGAAGGGATAGATGTGGGAAAATGCCCCAGAAGATTTAGGCAGGGTTCTGGCATTAAGGGAGCTGGCAGTAGGAGAGAATGCACTCTGATGCAAGACAAACTCAGCCCCAAATCAACTTTAAGCACTCTCTGCTCTCCTTCCATAGAGGCTAGGCCTCCCTTGCATTCATTCTGTTCACTACTCTGGAAACTTCCTGAGGACAGCTGTGTAAATTCACCCCATCCACTCAACAGTCCTGAGCAGTGCCCAATCACAGGATCGATGCCCAAGATGTCAAACCATGGTGAAATTGGGCACCATTTCCTGTTGTCATTTTAGTGAGACAATAATGGTCCAGGACTAGGTCATATCTATCAGTCATAGTCCCCAGAGCAACAGGTGGCACAACATCAGAGGGTTTAATAAAAGGACATTTTGCAAAGATTAAGGTGTAGCTATTACCACATAGGCCTGAAAGGATATTGAAGTGGATCAAAGATCTAGGAATTAGACCAGAAAACCTGTACCTGCTAGAAGAAAATGTAGGCCCATATCTACATCATGTCAGCTTGGGAACTGACTTCCTAAATCCTAAATCTTCTGGGGCATTTTCCCACATCTATCCCTTCCTCTTTCTCTCCCCGCCATCCTGGAACAGGTTGGGCTTTTCTCTTATTCTCTTTCATGGTTGCAAATCACCCCCCATTCTCAGAAGGAAGGGGATTCAGCCAGCCCAAGGAAACCCTGAAGGAAGGAAGCAGAAGGAATGAACACTCAGACTCCTCTCCTCTCTCCTCCGCTCTCCTTCCAAGGGGTCCCTATGAGCAAAAGGCAAGGAAATCAGTTGATGCCATCCATCCAGCTCAAGTCCTGAAGCACAGAGCAAGATGCAAAAGTTCCTATGGGCCAGGCTGTGAAGGGACCCTAGGGGTTCCCTCTGCAAGGTGTATTTGAGGAATCTCCGTATTTCTTTTCAGACTGGTTGCACCAATTTGCAGTTTCACCAACAATGTATGAGTGTAACCTTTTCTCCACATCCTTGCCAGCATTACGTGTATTCTTGATGATTGCTATCCTGATTGGAGTAAAATGAAGTCTGTGTAGTTTTTATTTGCATTTCTCTAATTGTTAGGGATGTTGAACATTTTTTCATATATTTGTTGACCATTCATATTTCTTTTTTTCAGAAGTATCTGTTTAGCTCCTTTGCACATTTATTCATTGGGTTATTTGGAGACTTTTTGGTGGTGCTGCTTTGAATTCTTCATATAGATTGATATTAATATTCCATCTATAAAGATTTTCCTCCTGTTCTGTGGGCTCTCTCCTGAGAGAGATTATTTCCTTTGCTGTGAAGATTTTTAATTTGATACTGTCCCATTTATTGTTTATTTGTTTTTTATTTTACTTCTTGTTCTTTAGGAATCTTATTAAGGAAGTCAGTTCCCAAGCTGACATGATGTAGATATGGGCCTACATTTTCTTCTAGCAGGTACAGGTTTTCTGGTCTAATTCCTAGATCTTTGATCCACTTCAATTTTTGTGGAGGGCAAGAAATAAGTGTTAAATTTCATTCTACTACATATGGATTTCCACTTTTCCCAGCACCATTTGTTAAAAAGGTTATCTTTTCTTCAATGCATGTTTTTGGCACCTTTGTCTAGTATGAGTATTTATGTGGGTTCACCTCTGTGTCTTCTGTTCTATTCCTTTGGTCTTCATGCCTGTTTCAGTTCCAGTACCATGTGATCAGTAAAAATTTTAAAATGGGGAATCTGAATGAGCAATGGAAACAAAGCAGGGTTCCACTTCACTGCTACAACTTTAAGGAAATTCTGCTAGGTAGCAAAATACAGAATCAGATTTAAAAAACCATATAGAGCTGATCCACAGAGCTTGTCTCCTGAGAAATCTCAGAATGTAAGAAGCAAGAAGTGCTCGGAGAATGTCACTTCTATACCTCTCCCAACTTCGAGAAGCAAGGAAAAGATTCTGAGAGGACTATGTTCTCTGAAACACAAGGGTGTCAAGGACAGCTTCCTAGGATGAGAGCTGAAGGGTGAAGGAAGTTGTAGCAGTAGGAATCCTGTCACGTTTCAGAGGAATTTAAGAAGAAAATTGCTTGACCAGTGAAAATATCCTGCAGTACACAAAAAAAGGAAGACTAGAAGAAATGGCCTATCTCTAAAATAAATTATGCACAAGAAATCAGATTTTATTTTTCTTAGAAGATATTGCATCAATGAAACTAGAATATGCTGTCTCAAAAAAGAAGCAGTGTAAGCATAAACCAAAGTCCAAACATAGCAGGTGCTCAATAGAGTTAACTAATTGAATACATGAAAGAATAGGTAGTTCTAGCCCAGATATTCTTAATGCTGACACTTCATTCCTTCTGTTTCTGTTCTTCATTCCCCCTCTCCTCCTCTCCTGTTGCATCTTCTTTTTTCTCCATGATATTCTTTGATTTCTGTGTCTCCTTACTTCTCTCTTTCAGGACTTTCTAGCCTCTTTTAGTTTCTAGACTACATACTGTGGCCTAATAGACTCATATTTGTTTCCCATAAGCTTCTCTGACCTCCTTCTGTCTTGCCACATTTGCCTCCTTGTCCACCATCATCTCAGGGCCTTTGCACTTGCAGTTGCCTCAGTTGGAAACACCACTGTTCCAGTTAACACAGAGGTCACTTGTTTACTTCCTTCAGGCTTCCAGTCAAATGTCATCATATCAGAAACATCAGATCTCCTACAAAAAACTAGCATGCACCAAATACTCACCCAAGTTCCTCTCTTTCCCTCTCTTTTTCATATCTTTAAAGCACTTTTCACCTTCATTTATTTCTACTTCAATTGCCTATCTCACTCCATCTGAATAAGCTCCATAAGAGCCAGGATTTTGTTCTGTCACTACTTTAATTCAAGGTTCTAGAACCGTGCTCAGTAACCAAACTTCTTGACAAAAATCACTCTGGATTTTAAGAGAAGGAGGAACATAAATTTGGTATCTTTTAATGATGCCAAGGTCAGGAATATTGTGCTTAACTCAAATGTAATGAGTCAAATATCTAACGAGGAAAGTCACCCTTCCTCAAATATGCACATTTCTGCTCCATCTGTTATTTTAATGTTATATTTCCTTTTGTAATAAAATAAAAACAGGGTAAGTGAAAGAAAATATAGTGGACTTGAAGAACCAACCCAGCAGTCCTAATCCTTAAAGAAAAGTAACCTGAAAGGTTAAAATAAAACTGATGGGATAGAGAAGCAGTATTGAAATTATAGAAGACAAAACCTTTGCTGAGTTAAAGAAAGACTCAAATACATGAATTTGAAAGGGTTGGTTGAATTCAAGACAAAATAAGTGAGAAAAAGTCACTATGGGGATCAGAGCTGGCAAGTAAATGTCCCCTTCAGGGCCAGCTTCCCTTGAGAGGCATTGGGAACCTTGGACAAGTCCTTGGTTAAGAGGGCTGTGGTCAGCTAAGAACATAGGAGGAGAGCTGCCATCAGCTGCATGTGTCATTCTGGACGGAATGACATTTTAGAATCTCAAGGAAAATGAAAATGCCTATAACCATCTACAGAGGGGAAAAAAATTAAAGGAATGGAAAGCTTTATGACCTTAGACTTCTTACAATACTGAATGCCAGGAGGCATTGGAGTCCTAACTTCTGAGAACTGAGAGGGAGAGATGTAACCAAGCTGGCAGTAATTCTGAGTGGAACAGAAATGCACTTCAAAGAGTGGAGACAGTAAAACAAGACAAGCCTGTGGAAGTCAGGGGAAATAATGAAGATTAAGTCAGAAACTCACAAATTCAGAAGGGAGAACATTAACATTATTTAGTAAGTTTGAGAGCTGACCCATAAAATATAAAGTTTTAATAAATCTAATTAAGAAATAAATAGAAATAAAATTGGAAAAAACAAAAAGGCATAACATATGCTGATAATTATAATTATGAGATAATATTATGCACAGTTATACACTAATAAATTCCATCAACATGTAAAATGTGATACTTAGTGAAAATAATAAATTAGGAAAAATAGCTCCAGAGGAAGCAACATCCTGGAATGGACCCATAACCATGGAAGAAATAGTAAAATGTGTCAACACACTCTCTTGGAAAGTTCTCAGAGGCTGATGACTTTACTGGTGGATGTTTTCTGAACTTCATGAAACAGATAAGTTCCATACTTCAAAATCTACAACAAAGTAGAGGAGAAAATGAAAAGCTACTCGATTTATTTTATGAAGAAATTCTGTTAACCAAATTTGGCAAAAATAGCATGAAAATTGATTTGCCAGCACTTCCCAAAATATAGTGGCTCAGATTCCTTTTTTAACATAATAGCAAAGCAAGAAATCATTAAGAACAAGATGGATAAGTGTAGTTAAGTATAAATGTAAAAATTATGTCAGAAAATACCATAGTGAAATTAAAGGGGAAATAGCAAACCAAAAAAAACCATTTTTAAGAAATACAAGGAAGGATCATATTGAGAAACCCTCCAATAATTATGAACATTTTACATAACCATAATAGAAAAGGACACTAAGGGATAATTATACAAGAACCACAAATGAAGAAGAATCATGAAAAATTAAAAAAAAAACAGTTCAAGCTAAATGGAAGGCAAAAAATTGCAAGTTAAAAAATCAATATGTCATGTTTTCTGTCTATTAAATTGGCTAAGATGTAATGGTTCTCTGCCATGGGCAAAATCATGCAATGATAATGGAAATATAAATTGATGTGACGTTTGTGGAAAATGAAGTGACAACATTTTAGAAACACTTTTAAATATGTAAACAACCCCTTTGACCTAGTAATTCCACTGGTAGGATTCCATCTAGGGTAACTTCAAAGGTGAACAGAAAATATATGCTCTTCTCTAGCACAGCTTTGAGTGTTCCTTCTAATTCATGGGCCTACCCAATCTTCTGGTGATGCCTCCTCTTCCATCTGATCCCTAAAGACTGAGACCCATTATCTCGGGTTACTTTTTGTCCACACTCTTTCCTTAATAGATCTAATAGTGTTCCATAGTTTTGAAAAACATTAACATCCTGATACCTTCCAGTTTTATGTATCCAGTACCAACATTTCTGAGGTCTGAACTTGGTCAACTGTCTACTGGACTTCCTTACTTGAATACTTAATAAGTATCACCAACTTGACAATTTATAAATAAAATCCTAGTACCCTCTCTCTAAAGCTGTCCTCTCCTCTGTCTTAATCATTTCAATAATTGGTAACACGACCCAGTTGCTTAGACAAAAGACCAACAGGTCATCAATACATCCTTTCTTGACCTTATATGCTACTTCCAACTCACCAGTGAATCCACACCTGCTCCCTTCAAAACAAATTCTCAATCCAGTCTCTCCTTACCATCTCTTCTTTTACTGCCCACATCCAGGACATTGACTTTCACCTGAAGCACCTCTTCAAGCTCCTAACTGCTTCCATTCCAGCAACCCCAGACACATACCATGTTATTCTCTATCTGCAGCTAAAGATCTGCCTGAAAATATATGATGCTCAAGCTGCCAACACACTTAGAATGAAATCTAAATTCCTTACATTGCCCCACAAGATTTTACGTTGTCCCACACGTGATCCATACGTACTTGCCAAACTCCCTCCTGTACCTTGCTCCCTCTGACTCTCTCTGCCACAACCACGTTGTTCCTCCTCCTTTCAATGGCCCAAATTCATTCCTACCTCAGGGCATTTGCACTTGTCTAGAACAATCCTCTGCTAGATTTAGCAAGATTTCACTTCCTCTTGGAGGTCATTTCTGGCCCCTAGGTCTATATTGCTTTTCCCCTTTTGCCCCTATTTCCCTCTTCTTCTAGTCCCTTACTCTATTTTATTTTTCTTCATAACGTTGAACACAACCTGAAATTACACATTTGATGTATTTCCTTTTTATTGTCTGTCTTGGTTCCCTGAGGATAGGATCACATCAAATCACATCATCCTCACTGCTGGCCTCCATTGCCTGACACCAAATAGACAGCAAATATTGCGGAATGAAATCAACAGAAATGAAAAATGAAAACTTACCTTCATGTCCAAAAAAGTACAATAATTTTTAAAAATTGGTTAAATCACCATGAACCCATGAAATCATGCTTTCAAAAAAGGAAGTTAGAAAAAAAGGAAAATTTTCACTGCTACACAAATAAGGTAGAATGAAAAGAGCAAGATGCAAAATGGTATCTTTGGGCAATTCCAATTTTGTAACATTATCTAACCTACTAGGTATTTAAAATAAAAGAAATGCTCTAAAATGGTAATCATGGTTATATCTGTGTAATGGAATAACAGGTGACAATTTATTTTATTATTTATACTTTTGGATTTTACTATATACAGTATCTATATATATGCTATATACAGTGTCCATATATATATATATATATATATTTTTTTTTTTTTTTTTTAAAGAGAGAGAGAGAGAGAAAATTCCTACATAGTTAAGGACCAGCAGGAAGGAAGGGGTGGTAGTGGTGAAAGCTTTAGGTCTGGGAGCCTAAAGGTGGTCTACTTTGGGCAAAAAGATGGATGAAGATTGAGGAAGGGAAGCCTGGGGCTTGGCTCTGGTAGATGGAGCCCTTCAGCAGTCTCACTAGGGATCACAGCTTTTTAACACTAGGTTGCATCTTCAGCTGACCAATCCAGAGCTACAGATCAGGTGCTTGGAAAATGTAAATGAATATGTGAATGAAAGAATAAAAGACTAAAATGTGAGTTTAGTCTATAAACAAGGATAATTCAGAAAACCAGCAATAGCACAAGGCAGCAAATGAAGGCACATCTGCCGGCTTTGGGTCTGTTGACCTCAGGCTCCTCACAACAAGCATTTTTGCAAATGCTGCCTCATCTACTGTGCAGAAAGGCAACTAATGACTGTGACCTTTGCTAAGCCCTTTTTAGTTAAAAAATCATCATGAGCCCAGGCCTGGAAATACAGAAGCTTTTTGTGCCAGGTAGGGTACCTATAGGAAAGGGGAGAGGAGAAGGGGGAGGAATATGAGAGGTAAGAAAGAGAGAAGGGAGAGGAGGAAGTAAAGGAGAGAGAGGAGAAAAGAGAGGGAGAAGGAGAGAAGGGAAAGAGAGAGGAAAGGGAGGAGAAGGAGGAAAGAGGAGGAGAAAGGTAGATGAAAAGGAGGAAGATGGGGCAAATGAGAGGAAGGGCAAAGAAGTAGGGGAGAGGGGCAGAGAGGGAGGAGGGATAGATGGATGATTGGGGAACGGGAGCTAGATCCTGGATCCCTGTCCCTCTGGACAGCCATAGCTACAAACATGTTTTTATCTGAAAGAGGAAAAAGCTCTTCTTGGGGTTTAAGAGGGAATAAGCAGAGGAAATTGTGCTCTTGTGAGATAAAAACAGACCACAGATCAGGGTTGTCTATTCATTAAAGGTAGAGGGTGCTTGGACCAGGGTATGTCTCAAGGAAAGCAAATGAGGGCTGAGATGACCATGAAGTGCTGACTGCCCTCAGGTACCACAGACCAAACCAACATGGAGTCACTCATGCTAAATGCCACGTAATCAGACTGCAACCTTTCTCCTGAAACAGGAGTTTCCAGCCTACCTGAGTCTGAGTAATAAAGAAGTGCTCTCTGCTTTGACTCTTCGAAAAAGAGTGACCTGAAGTAACCTCATGTTAACCAATTAGCTTCTTTCCCCCTCTTGTTCTAGGTCCTTGTTCCTACCTCACAAAACCTACTGTTCTGCCAATGCCCAGTGGGAGTTCTCATTCTGTTTTTATAGAATAGAGATGCCCCAATTCATGAATCACTAATAAAAGCCAATTAGATCTTTAATAAATTTGCAATAACTTTGTCTTTTGATAAACTCTTCCTGAGAGCAATGTGGGAAAGAGGAAAGATGGAGACAGAAAATAAGAAGAGGAAAAAATGAAAAAATGGAAAGAGAAGGAGGGAGAAAAAGAGGTGGAGAGAGGGAAAGATCTACAAAACAAACTCATAGGACTGCTTAAAAGGAGTAAAGAAGGTAGCTAACAAACCATCCTTGGGCCTCGCTTGGCCATCAGAGGAAACCAAGACAGCAGGAGGTGCTTCTTCAGTGTGCAGACCCCAACCATACCCAGCCTACACACAGGAGGCCTTCACAAGCATGATTCTGTGTGACCCCAATAAATCTAGGGGTGTGTGTCCTCGCTAATCTCATTTTGCAAGTGAAAACTGAGAGCATAAAGCGAACAAAGGAATCGAGTAGCTTCATGGGGCAGCGTCAGCACCTGATGCTGTGCAAGCTCTCAGGGACACAGAGGAAGATAAAGATGAAGTGCCTGCCAGGAAGAGCCTATAAAGATCAGGAGTGTTTCCAAGGTAGGTCAGAGACAGGGAGCAGGGGGCAACAAGGCCACAGTCTGATGGTAGTGTGAACAAGCTTCAAGTTATTTCTTTCTATGGATAAGTAGGTGAGGTTTCTTCTCTCCAGAGCATGCCGCAACCTCTGCCCACACATTACCACAGAAACTCAATACTTGGAAGGTGCTCTGTGTAGACACCCAAATGCCATTGTCTCCAAACACCAAGACAACCAGTGAGGACTTTGGAAAGTACTCAAACAGCTAAGCTTGCTATTTTAATGAAACACTGTTTAACAGAAAAACAGGCCGCCCTGGTAGTATGTACAGAAAGACAGTATTCATGAATATGCATAAAGTCCTTTTAGTAGAGACAATTGCCGCAGCAGTTATTAGAGCAGAACAGGCTGGGTAGGAACACAGTTTATCCTAAAACCCTTTTGCATTCCTGCAGGGAGTCTGTGGAAGGTTAGGGTCGTTTTCTGGGTCCCCAGGACATTGTTCTCAGCACTGGCATTACCTAAAGAGGCCATGTGAATTCCATACATACCTCTCCCCACCCTACCTTTCCCTGTGAGAAATAGAGCCCAGAGGTGAATACTGACTTGCCTGAGGTGACACAACAGTTCCTGAAGGGTCAACTCAGGCCTGGGAGGATACAGAAAGAGATTAGAATCTGAACAGGAACAAATCTTCAGGAAAGCACAACAGGCATTTGGAAGTTCTGCAGAGAAAGGCCTCCCCTAACGCCACTGGAGCTGGGAAGAGCAGTGAGGAGCTAGGCCAGGACTTTCAGAGGAAGAATTGTGATGATGCTTCCCTTTGGCATTTGTCCTGCCCTACTCTTGCCCAGTCCTTTCAGGCAAAGGATAAGGTTTGACCAACACAGTAGCACTAAGATATGCATGTATGTCTTCCTCCCAGGCTCTGCCTTTTAAGAGCCTAGAGATGTAAAGGGACAATTTGGGAATAGTGGATTTGGGATCAGGCATTCCAAAGACCATCCAAATCACATCACTAGTCCATGACAAACCCTGCCCAAATTCTGAGATGGCCATGGCAACAGCTGCATCGTCAGTCTGACTCTTCATGCAACCTCCACATCTCAGTCAATAGGAGCAAGGAGGACAGTCAAATATTTTCCAAAGAAGGACGGGCATGCTCAGACAGCAGGATCCAGCTGATGTCAGCATCCACTGCCCTGTGCTCTGAAGTCTGCAGGGAGTGCTGGGCAGGGCTGGGCTGGCTGCCAGGTGCTTCTTTGTCATGCTTCTCACACTGAGGAGGCAGGGACAGCAGTTCCTTTGAAGGCTGGGCAGATATGAGGTCGCTAGAAGCAACAACCTCCTTTTCATCCTGCTTTTGAAGGGGTCTGAGATAGATGACTGGCTTAAAGGCCAAGTCATGCTGAGCAGAAGGGCCACTCATTTGCAGAGACTGCTGTGAAGTGGAAATCCAAACCCACTTTGCTGGTGCAAATGGCACTCCATAGGCTGGAGGCTAGAAAAAGCCACCTGGAGTTTGCAGTCATTTAGGTACCAGAGTGGACATGTGACCAGCACTTATGTGGAACTATTTGGCACCATGGCACCCCAGAGGCTTAGGTGTGAAACCCAGATCTGCCACTTGTTGTCCACAATTGTTATCCATAATTCGTGTCAACTTTCTGAGTCTCAGTTTATTCTTCCATGAAATGGTGGTTAGGACTATCTGAAGCACAGGATCATTGAAGGCATTAAAGGTGATAATGACACATATTGTCTCTTATAGTACATTTTTTAAGTGGGCAGTTCTTGGCCAGGTGCAGTTACACATGCCTGTAACCCCAACAGCTCAGGAAACTGGGCCAGGAGGATCACAAGTTCAAAGCTAGCCTCAGCAACTTAGCAAGGCCCAAAGTGACTTAGCAATACCTTGTCTCAAAATAAAAAATATAAAGGACTGGGGATATAGTTGTGGTTGAGCACTCTAGGCTCAAACCCTGGTATCAAAACTAAATAAATAAAATAAAAATAAATAAGTAAATAAATAGTTCTTTGTGCTGGTACATATATTTTTTCATTGTTATTGCTGTGTGAGGCACTGGGCACACAAACATGAAAAGTTCTCACCTTCTGGAAGAGAGACACTTTCAGACAAATAGCATTAAACAATGCAATGGCCAGAGGCTTATCAAGTTGTGGCAGAGATAAGGAGAAAGGAGCTCCATAGAGGAGGTGGTCTCTGTATGCAACCTTGAAGGATAATAAGTTTTCAGGAGGACTTGGAAAGGACATTTCTGATCAATGGAACATTATAGGCCAAAGCACAGAAGTCCTTAAACTGAAGCCACTTGCACATCTGTCACATATGGGTCCACCATCTTACTGGCACAAAGAACTCTCACATAATTCACAGATGAACTGGATAAACAATCAATCAACTCAACACACAGTTGCAAATTCCATCACAGAGATGCTTTGGGGACCTCCATTCAGTCTCAGGAAGGCTAGGGAAACTTCCTAAACAAGAGGAAGATTAGAGGAAATGTGGGTGTCAACCAAGCAACAGTAGAAAAATGAGAAAAGGGAAGTAGTGATGTCAAAGCAATTTGAAAAATGCAGTGAATCTCTCTACCCAGTAGCTGGGCACACACAGCAGTCGCTCAGGAAGTGGGTGGTTCCTGACCCTGAATGTCTGCTCAGGACACTGTTATGCACATGAGAAACTCCTTGGTTGTAAGCATTGTGCCCATGCCTACAGCTTCTGAAAGCCCCAGGCAACTGGACAAGGGTTTCTTCACAGGTAAGATGAGCAGCTTGACCTTGCACAGGGCAGTAGACCTGTGCAGTTTCACACTGAGCCTCCCCTGGTCACAGCACTTTAGCCCAGAAATACGACCTTGGAAAACTACTTTCATTTCTTCTGTTTTAAATCTTCTTCATATGATTACATCTTATATATGAAGAGTGCATTTCCTTCTGAAATGCTCATGACCCCATACAGAAAAATGTATGGGGGACCTGGGGTATGACAGAATGTATGTACCTGGAGGTGCGGTATCACAACTCCATCCTAAATAGATCCTTGCCTAGCCATATACACATTCCATATGTTCCCCTATGGTGCTGAAACGACATGTAGAAGCTTCTCTAGCTCTTGGAGACTGAACATGGGGTGAGCAGGTGGATCTGATAGAGCACAGTGCCCTATAGACTCATAACCTATTCCTCACCATGGTTAGAGTAGCCTATCTGCTATAGGCTAGCTGGAAGGACACACAGGATAGCACTTTTCTAACTTCAATGTGTCTACCAATCATCTGAGATCTTGTCAAAATGCAAATTCTGATTCAGTAGAGCAAAGTTAGCCAATCTCCTAAAACTGCTCTTCTAACATGTTCCCAGGAAAAGCTAAGGATCTTGGTCTGTAACCAATACTTGGACAAACAAGGCACTGAACCACTCACTCCCATTTGAGTGGATGCTGAGTGCCTCCCAAGCTATATTCCACATATAGCTGGGAGCAAAATAGGCAAAGACCCTTGCCTTCCTGCTTAGTCTGAGGGAAGACAACCCAGATAAATCAACAAGATAACATCATAAAGGAATGTTTTCTTTGCAGAAAATACAAATCAGGAGAGTGATGGAGAAGAACTTGTATGCACATGGTAGAAAGTTTTAGGTTGGCTGATATGGGAGGACTTAATTCCCTGCAGGCAGAGGGAATGAAGAAAAGAAAAAAGGAGACATCCAGGCACAGAAAAACAAAGAATAAAATATGGAACTGTTGCAGACTTGTAAAACAAGGAGACCAAGGGAACAGGGTGGCTAAATAAATTGTGGGAACCTGGATCTGATCCTGGAAAAGCAAAAGATTGTAGGCAAAATATTGGGGAAATCTGCATAAGTTCTGTACTTTAGTTTATAATACTGTACCATGTTTAAGTTTTGATAAATGTTCTAGAGTGAAACAAAATGTTAACACATAGGAAAACTGGGAGCAAGGAATAAAGGAATTCTGTTGCTTCTGTGGGTGTGTGAGTGTGCTTGCCTGTGCATGCAGTTCTGTGGATTAAATCCAGAGGTGCTTTACCACTGAGCTACATTCCCAGGCCTTTTTATTTTTTATTTTGAGAAAGGGTTTACTAAGTTGTTGAGGCTGGTCTCAAACTTGTGATCATCCTGCCTCATCCTCCCAAGTTGCTGGGATTATAGGCAAGTGTCATCATGCCCAGCCCTCTATAGTCTTTTTGCCACACTTTGATAACTTTAAAATTATCTCAATAGTCAAAAAAATATTAACTGTCAAAAAATTAAAAAGAAGGAAGCAGAAGAGAACGGAAATACAAACAGACAATTCTGTTTGCCATTCCACTCGGTGAATGCAAGATAAGAGCAAATCTGCTACACCAGTTCTCTAGCTGTGACCCTGAAACACAAGCCAATTATTTCATCCATCGCCCCAAAGAAGGAACAGCAAACAATTCTGTCACAAGATGAGAATCCAGGGTCTGGATGGACTGAGAAGGATGTCTTGGATTCCCACAGGCACTTTGTCAAGCAATTTTGAGTAGTGCCTCACATGCCAAATTGAGATCCCATCCCTGTGTAAGGCAGGACTCCACAACATCTCTAGGTATCCCTTTCCTTTGTTCCTTAATTCTTGCCTAAATCTGGAACTTGGAAATGAATTGTAGGGACCACTGGCATGCTTCACCCTTCCTTCTCTTCTCTGGTTCCACATTTTCCTCAGGTCCTGCTCCCCTTCCCTGCACTCGCACACCATGAGGTACTCAGCCACTCACACTTCCTGTTAAAGTCCAATCAGGAAATAAGGAAATATTTCTAGATTTTCAGCTTGCATTTTACAAGCACTATTAGGACCACATGCTGTTCTTGTGTCTCTGATTCAGACCAGGTGTTTTCTTCCTATTTGAGTCAGAGGCTGCAGATAGCTGAGTGGGATTGGCTTGGAGTCCTGTCTGTATGTACCCTCAAGATCCCAGGCCAAGGGGCTACTTAACCAACTTTGATGACCTCCTTCCTTACTGCAACCAAACTATCAAAATGAAACTGAAGTCAACGTGGGCTTACATTGTACAAGCCTTCCTTGGTGCCATTTTAGAGTAAAAGGCACAGGAGTCAGATCCCAGGCGAATTGGGAATTGGTAGGGCCCAGGTAGCAGCAAGAGCACCAGATAGCTCTGACACTTGGAAAGCTGTAACCTAGTGAGGGACTCTGATCAGAGAGAAAGCAAAGCCATCATTGTGACAAACTGGTCTGCCTTCTGTCTGTGCTGCTTCACTGGCCATATAGTTTAGGAAAGAAACATGTGATCTCCTTTCCAGTGTTAACTGTAGGCACAGGACTAGGTGACAGCAGCGTCTGGTCCCCTCCATGCAGAACCATGAGCACTCTGCCTAGAAGGCAGTAAGGGATAGGTAGAGCTTAGGCATATGCTGGAGAAAAAAACCATCAGGTGGGCATCTCTTAGTCCATCAGCACCCAGAGAACCACACTCCTTCTGGGATCTTGAAGTCAGGTGCAACTTCTCCAGAGCACAGGTTTACCAGTAGGAAGAACTTTCCTCCCCATGGAATTTGTGTCCAACACTGAAGGATTCCTGTACCCTACATGAGCCTCAAAAGACTTTCTTACAATTTCATACTTGAACTGAATGTGGGAGAAATAGAATACTTCCTAGATTTGGCTACAAGGTAATTCACAATAGGAAAAATAACTTAAAAGGTGCTAGTGAAATAATGTGTAATGCACATTTGTTGCTTGATGCCCAACAATCATTCCATCTTTGCTCAGAAAATGGAACTGAGAATGGAGGACTGGAATTCAAGAATCCTGGGTGCTGTGCTTCCCATGTGGTTTTGACTATCACTTCATGAATTGCAATTAGCAGGCCAGTGATTCATTCTCTGATGAGCATGTGATCCAAAAGTACGAGAGTACCTAATAAGAGTAACATAGGGCTTTTCATGGGGGAGGGGGTGGGGAAGGGATGGGGTGGTGGTGTTAGAGAACACAGTCCCACTTCCCCTGAGCTGGTTGCAGTAAAGACCCTGAGACTGCTGGAATCACATTTGTAACTGGTCTGAAGACAAAATTGACACCCAGAGAAGAGAATCTCTGAGAAATATAGCTGGAATTCTGATGACATTTTGAATCTTTGGATCAAACTGTATCTGAAGCTAGCCGAGTTCTAGTTGTATCATTGATTTTTTTGGGTCAGTTTGGGTTTGGTTTTCTATTTCTTGCCACTGGATGAATTATGATTCTAGATGATGGATTATAATGTGAAGCCTCCCTAATGATTATCTATGGGTAGCAAAATCATCACATTTTATAATTTTCTTATCCTAGTCTGAATTTTCAAATTTCTCTGTAATAAGTCTGGGTTACATTTTAGAAAAGAGAACAAAGTTATTTTTTAAATTTAAATGACTTACTTATCTTTTATACTAAAATACCTGTCAAACCCAGAGGAAGGCCCCACCTGGATATTCTAGTAGCTCTGATTTGCAGAGAAACCTGTCAGGTTTCTCTGGAACTTTACAGCCTTACATTTGTGCATTGATCATGCCTTTTCATTTTTTGTATTTCTAAAGCTCTGACATCTTGGGACTTGGTAGACCCTGGAGAGATTGTTCCTCTAAGGACTAGTGAATTCCTAGAGACAGCAAATGAGTATGCTTTTCATATGCAAACTAACCAATCCACAGTCCATATCCCCCAGTCTCCTAATTTATCAGGCTCTTACAAGTTTCTTACTCTGGGCCACTAGTCCTCTTCCCTAATCAACCCAGGACCAGGTTTCTATACTCCTGAGATCGCTGAAATTACTAAACCAGCCTAAATCTGCTTGCTTTGCCTTTTCCATGGAAAACACAATAAAGGCTCTTGCGTATGGTTTCCCTTGTTGCCTCTGTTAACGGATTGACTCTGGTGTTTCCCTATGTGGCCCTGCATAGCAGGCCTCCCCTTCTTGGGAACTGAAAGTCACAAACTATCTTTTCAATGACAAGTATCTCCTGATGAAATCCGAATAATAATAAATCCTACATTATAAACCTATGTGTCCATCCACTAGGAGTCACATCCAGCAGGATGCTGAGACAAACCCGGTAAAACCATCAGTGACACAGGGCTGCATGCTCAGACATCAGTGCTTCTTTGGATGCCTCAATTGTAAGGGAAATCCTACACTTACCTAGATTTTTCTGCATGCTTTTTTCAACTAATATAATGCTGAGCAAATAACAGGCACTTAACCAATGCTCACTAGTTGTTTGATGAAACAGAATAATCAGGTCATACAAAATCCACAATCACTATATAACCTTGCTGGGAGGGGCTTCCAAGCACTTCTAGTTCAAGAATTTGGGAGAATGCTTCTCCCTAAAGATCTTAAGAGTGTTTATCATGGGCTGGGTGTGGTGGCACACACAAGTTGAGATAGGAGGATCACAAGTTTGAGGCCAGCCTCAACAACTTAGCAAGACCCTCAGCTACTTAGTGAGACCCTGTCTCAAAACAAAAAATGAAAATGGCTGGGGATGTAGCTCAGTGGTAAAATGTCCCTGGGTTCCATCTCTGGTACCAAGAGAGAGAGGCGGGTGGTGGGGAGGGGAAGTCCATCTTGGGCTGGGAAACCCTAGAAGCAGACACTGAAACAAGGATTCAGTTTTGTTTAACTTTAAACAACATTAAACATCCTGTGATTTTTAATTTTATGTGTTAACTTGACTAAATAAAGGTAGTCAGCTAAATAGTATTTCTGGGTGTGATTGTAAGGATTTTTCCACAGAGATTAGTCTTTAAATCAATAGCCAGAGTGAATAAAATTGCCTTCATCAATATGGATAAGCAGCATCTATTCCACAAAAGTCCCAAATCATAGAAAAAAAGTAGAGGAAGTGTGAATTTGAACTCTTTTCTTGAGCTGAGACATTCATCTTCTCCTACCCTCAAAAATGATTCTTGGGCTGTGAGCTAGGGCCTGAACAAGTAACATCAATTCCCCAGTTCTAAGATCTTTATAATCAGGTTTGGAGTTGCCCAATTGACTTCCCTGGCTCCTAGGCTGTTGGTCATGATCTAGAACTCTACCTCAAGCTTTTCTATGCCTCCCCCTCACAGATAGAATATCATAGGACTTCTCAGCCTCCATAACCATGTAGCTAATCCCTCATAATAAATTTATTTCTATATTTCCATGTGTTTGAATCTGGAATGTTCCTGAAAGGTTTATGCATTAATGGCTTGGTTCCCCGTCTCTGATACTATTGGGATATTTAGGAGGCTGGGCGTAGTGGGAGGAAGTTCAGTCATTGGGGACATGCCCTTGAAGTGTTTATTAGGATGCCAGCCCTTTTCTATCTCTCTCTGCACTTCCCAGCCATCATGTGGTAAACAGACTAACTTACTCTGTTTTGCCCTTCTCCCATTATGATCTACCTTGCCACAGGTTCAAAAGCAACAGGGTTAAGTGACCACAGACTAAAACCTCTGAAACAGTGAAGCAAATTAAACCTTTCTTTCTTGTAAGTTATTTATCTCAGGAAATTTTCACAGAGATGGAAAAGTGATTAATATACTCTATTATTTTATTGGTTCTGTTTCTCTGGAGAACCCTGACTAATAATATAGATTTTTGTACCAAAAGTGGTTCTAGAGGCACATAATTTTAAAGATGAGTTTTTTAAATTGATTCTGGGATTTCTTAAATTGGATCTCTCATCTGACTGAATTTAAGGACACTAATGGCTCTTTTCCAACAATAAAGAGAACAGAGTCTACGGCATTAACTGTTAATAGAGATATGCAAAATATCTGCATTGGATACTTCTAATCAACCACTTATGAGAAGGAGCTTAACGACTTTGGATATTGCAATATTTGAACATTTTTAGAAAACTAAAGATTATAATGGCATTGGTTAGCTGCACCCAATGCTGTTGGACGGAGTGAAGGAAGAAAAGGATCATCTAGGGGACCTGAATTTTCAACCCAAGCACTTAATAGCTTCTAGGTATGATCTAAGGGAGAGATCCTTATTTCCTTTAACTGCAGGACTAAATTGAAAATCAAATACAGAATTTCATTCCTTGATTAATGTCATTACAATGCAAGTGGAATGTCCAGCATCATTGGGTAACTACTGTTAACATGGGGGCATTTTATTGGGAAAGGATGATATGCTATAAGTTGGGATGAGGACATGTGGGAAGACCCTGAAAAACTTAGCTACTGAATTTTAATGAGTCTTCTTAGCCAGTGATAGATTTCTTCAAAACTCAATGGATGTGACCTCTCCATTCCCAGCGAAAATGTCTTTTCCAAACCCAGTGTTAGCAAACACTCTACCCTCTCTTGCCACCTCTGTCTGAGGGGATTAGGTTTTCATTACCTAAGGAAAGGTTATGGACTCTCCTAAGGTAGTTATCATGCAAGGCAATGTTGATTCTCCTCAGGATTAACCTGCACTGACACTTGACACTTTTAGAACCATAACTAGATACAAGTCTTCCAGGTCTCTAAAAGTTGTACAGGGTGTGACCTATGAATACCTATGCCACATTTCAAAAGAAATACTTGGATTTCCTAATTTATACAAGCAGTCATCTGAAAAATATGTGTGAAAATAGGTATTAAAGTGGGAGAAAGTGGTATAAGGAATAAAAAGTTGGACCATATTTAATTATATGGGCTCATTAAGCAGAGATTCCATATTTAATGCTGCATTTCAGAAAATTTGAAAGAATATTAGTAGCTTGTTTAGTTGGATGACATGTGGATTAAAAGGTGGCTGACCATGAGCAGGTTCAAAATGCACAATCTCCCTTGTTTAAATTTACAGAAAGGAATTCAAAGACTTAGGAAACTTGGAATGTAAATGTGGGACCTACTATCACTGGCACTTTGAGAAATAAATTTGTGAGGGTAGCCCCTCATCCTTGAAGTATGCTATGATCACTCATTTCTGTAAGCCAGGCCTTACAGTGAGAACCACCGCCAATCAGTTGGAAATCCTGAAAGCAATAGGAGTAATTGGATCTCAGGGTAGCAGTGGCCAAGTGACATCAACCAAGAAAGGAAAGGTAGGCATAGTTACTAAAATGGAAAGCAGTTAAAGCAGTAATCAGAGTAATCTGACTCATGAGATCTGCAATGTCGATAGTTAATCATGGTATTTCTATAAGTGAAAAAGATAGGAAGCCTGCTAAATTCTTGCTTGAATGTATAAGCAGAGAAGTCTCAGATCAAGTGAATAAAAGCTTAACTCAAATTGCAAAAATGAAGTCACTTCCCCTCATTCCCAGATTTGAGCCAGTTTATAGACTCAGAACCCTCTAAATGAAGGGAAGAAGGGGTCTCCTTGAGGAAGAATCCTGGAACAACTACATAAAATTTACACCATTAATATTTCTCATATTCTGTCCCAAATGTATCTGCAGCCTTTTACAGGGTAACTGTGCATTGGGAAAAAGAAAATAATCAGACCTTTCCAAGAATACTAGATATTGGCTGTGAACTAATGTTGAGTCCAGGAGATTTGAAGTATTACTTTTGCCTTCCAGTTAGAGCAGTGTCTTATGGAAGTCAGGTTATCAATGATATTTTAGCTAAGGCTCATCTTACAATGGTCCAGTATGAACCTGAGCCCACCTGTGGTTACTTCCCAGGTTCCAGAATGCACAATTAGGAAATAAATATACCTAGCAGTTGGCAGCATTCCCACATTGGTTCTCTGAACTGTGGAGTAAGAACTCCCATGGTAGAATAGTCCAGCTAGAAGTCATTAGAATTATCTCTACCTAGGAAAAGAGCAAACTGAAAGCAATGCTGTGTTCCTGAAGGGATTACAGAGATTAGTGCCACCATCAAGGACTTATAAGATATGAGGGTGGTGATTCCCACTACATCCTTGTCCTATAATTTTATTTGACCTGTACAGAAGACAGATGGATCTTGCAAAATGACAGTGCACTTTTATAAGCTTAACTAAGTGATGACTTCCATTGTAGCTGCTATATGAAATGTGGTTTCATTGCTTGAGCTAATAAGCACATCTCAGGATGCAGCTATTGATTTAGTAAATGCCTTCTCCCTGACCCCCACCATTCTTATCTATAAGGCCCACTGGAAGTAGTTTCAGTCAGAATGGCCAGTGATATACCTTCACCATCCTGTCTCAGGGTATATCAACCCTCAGGCCTAGGTCATAATTTAGTTCTCAGTAATCTTGATTAAGATTTCACATTGGTCTGTTATATTGATGACATTTTACTGACTGGACCCAGTGAATGACAAGTAATACCTACTCTAGATTTATTTTCAAGACATTTGCATGTTAGAGAGTAGGAAATGACTAAAATTTAAGGGTCTTATACCTTGGTGAATTTTCTAGGGGTCCTCTGATGAATTATTCCTTCTAAAGTAAAGGATAGGTTGCAACATTTGGTCCCTCCTACAGTCTCAAAAGACATATGTGTCTAGTAGGTGTCTTTGGATTTTAGAGGCAATATATTCCTCATTTATGTGTGTTCTATTCTGGCCCATTTACTGAGTGACCCAAAAAGTTGTTAGTTTTTCGTGGGATTCAGAACAAGAGAAGGTTCTGCAACAGGTCCCAGCCACTTTGCAAACTGCTCTTCTATTTGGACTGTGTAATTCAGCAAATCCAACAGTGCTTGAAGTGTCAGTGGCACATATAGAAGCCTTTGGCAAGTCCCAACAGGTTGATTGCAGAGCAGGCATTTAGGATTTTAGAAAAAGATTGTGCCATCATCCTTTAAAGAAGCAGCTCTGGACCTGATAGCAAGTCTTAGTAGAGATTAAATGCTTGATCATGGGCCACCAAATTACCATGTGACTTTGAGCTGCTCTTCATTAATTGTTTTGACTCACCAAGCCATACAATTGGGCATGCATAGCAACATTTCATCTTCAAATGAGAGTGCTATGTGTGATTAGGCCTAAGCAGGACCTGAATGCACAAGTTACAGAAAGACATGACCCTCTTGTCTTTCATGGTCCTCACACTTGCTGTACTGCCTTTTGTCTCCCAGTCTGCACCTATGACCTCATGGGAAGTTCCAAAGGGAGAAATGTTTCTATCAAGGAACACCACAGTGATTTAATGGAACTGAAACTTAAGACTGCCACCTAGACACTTTGGGGTTCTTATGATTCTGAGTAAATAGGCAAAGATGGGAGTTACAGTGTTGGCAGGGATGATTGATCCAGATTACCAAAAACCATTGGACTACTGCCCCACAATGGAGGTAAGGAAAGGTATGTCGGGATACAGGGTACCCTCAGGGCATTTCTTAGTAATTACCATGTGCTAAGAGTGAGACCAAAGGAAAAGTTTATCCAAGCAGTACTAGTAATGGCTCAGACCATTTAGGAATAAGGATTTGAGTCACTTGACTAGGTAAGGATTTTGCTGAAGGCAACAGGAATATAGAATGGTAGTAGAAGAAGGTAGTCACAAATACCAGTTATGATGACATGATCAGTCATAGAAATGAGGATTATAATTGTTATGAGTATTTCTTCCTTGTTTTGTTATGAATGTTTATATATATGCATATATTAAGTGAATATGTAACATAAGATATATTGACATTCTGTCAGTATTCTAATATTGTTAACTGTACTTCATAATATTTAAGTTACAGGATATCAAAGGAGTGACTATCATTCAAGGACTTTATCTCTTCTTCTAGGGGAAGAATTAGTGTTTTGGCTATCAGCAGGATAGTTATTCATGTTAGGTGAAATTATAAGCTTATTATTATCATCATTTGGAAATTAAATATGGTTTAAGAAGATGTATATTGAAAAAAAAAGATGTATATTGGTACTAAGCTGACAAGGATTGTACTTGAGATGGTTAATCTTTTTTTTTTTTTTAATACTTAGTGTTCTTTTTTTTTTTTATTGTGAACAAATGGGATACATGTTCTTTCTCTGTTTGTACATAGAGTAAAGGCATACCATTTGTGTAATCATACGTTTACATAGGGTGATGTTGGTTGATTCATTCTGTTATTTTTTTCCCCTTCCCCCCACCCCTCCCATCCCTCTTTTCCCTCTATACAGTCCTTCCTTCCCCCATTCTTGCCCCCCTCCCTAACCCTCACTCTAACCCTAAAACTAACCCCTCCCACGCCCCATTATGTATCATCATCCACTTATCAGCGAGATCATTCTTCCTTTGGTTTTTTGAGATTGGCTTATCTCACTTAGCATGATATTCTCCAATTTCGTCCATTTGCTTGCAAATGCCATAATTTTATCATTCTTTATGGCTGAGTAATATTCCATTGTATATATATGCCACAGTTTCTTTATCCATTCATCGAGATGGTTAATCTTATATGTCAATTTGACTGTTCTAAGGAATGACTAGTCAGCTAATAAAACACTATTTTCAGGTGTGTAAGTAAGGATTTTTTCCTCAAGAGATCAGCACTTGGATAAGTAAACTGAATCAAACAATTTGTTCTTACCAATGCAGATGAGCATCATTCAATCTGTTCAGGGTCCAAATAAGACAAAAAGGTATACAAAAAGGTATACGAAAAGTAAAATTTGTCCTCTTTACTTGAGCTAGGACATCCATCTTCTTGTACTTTTGGACAATGGAGTACCTGGTTCTTGGACTTTCAGCTAAGACCAGGACTTATACCATTGGCTTCCCTGGTTCTCAGACCTTTGAAAGGAACTACGCCACTGGCTTTCCTGGGCCTCCTGCATATAGATGGAAAATCATGGAACTCCCTAGCTTCCATACTCATCAGCCCAAACCTACCCACCCCACCATTTATAAACTCTCCAACTGGTTCTGTTTTTTTTTGGGTTAGTTTACTACTCCAAAACAATATTTCAATACAATATGCAACTCCAAAACAAGATTCTTGTGGTCAGAAAAGACCCCATTAAACATCGCTTCTTGGAAAATCACAGCATTCATTAATACACTAAAGATTCTCAAAAGTCTTAAAACAAAGCAATCTATTAAATTCAACATTTCCAAGGTTTATTTAATTCTTTTCAAAGAAGACACTCTGGAAAATGCTATTCTAGACTAAGACTTGGCAACTGAGACACATGGGCCAAATGTGACATGCTGCCTTTTTGCCTAAATAAAGTTTTATTGGAACACAGTCGCATCCAATGTGACACAGTGACATCCATATAAAATGCAGTTTATATGCTGCCTGTGGCTACCCACAGTGCAAAAGCAAAGTTCGGTGATTGTCACAGAGAACATTCAGTTCAGGAAGCCTAAAACATTTACAATCTGGCCTTTGTCAGAAAAGGTTTACAGACTAACTTCTTTCTCCTCATTTTGAAGGCAGTGAAACTATGGCCCAAGGAGGAAAATTATCTTTCCAGAGGTTACAGAGCAGAAAGCAGCAAAACTGAGACAAGAACACTAGGTTCTTGAGTCTTAAGCCCTTTACAGAAGCCATTCCACTTCTTGTGGCTCCACCTCATAGTTGCCTTCCCTTTTCTCCTAGTCTCTGTTCTCTTGGCTCATCAGTGTGAGTGGTGATTTTCCTGAAAGAAATCCTTGTATTTATGTTTCAATGCTACCTATGTACCTTTGGCCCACTGATTCCCCACATGTATTTGATGGGTCAGACCTGTTTTGGGCTTGGAGATGCCACAGGAAGAAAGACCAACCATAGTTATCTTCTGTGTGTGTCCTAGCTAAGCAAGGGAGACCTAAACTATCTTTAAAAAGATAAAGTATATCATCTGTGTTGAATGCTTTGGAGATAGGGACACAAGGAAGCAAGAAGTTGGTCAGGATTAGTGACACTCAAGCTAAGGGACAATTATGGAGCTAAGACACTGTGTGAAAGCCTTAGGAAAAGCATGCCAGGCAGAAAAAAGGGAAAGCTGAATGACTTGATATGGGAGCATGCCATGACTAGAGCCTAGGAGGAGGAGAAGAAGGTAGCGTCTGAGGCAGAGAGATATTCAGGGGCCAGGAAGGCCTTGTAGACCATGGTCAGGAATTTAGGTTGCATTCCAAATAATATGAGAACAATTCCCAGAATATAGGCTCTGAGATTCTGATATATGTATGAGTTTCTCCATGGACATTTCTAGTCACAAATATCCAGATTATGAAAGGAAAGATACAGCCTTGAGCCTGGCAGATGTTCCTAAGTGACAGGTTAAGCATGCACACATCTATACTATGGATGAAGTAACATGTACTATCCTTCACGTGTTCCTACACCCTAAATTCCCAGGTCAGTCCCTATTTACATCTATTACTCTGGTATTGATTCTTAAGAGCATCCTCTTTTACTCCCAACAGTGTCTCAGTTGAATGATAAATTATATGGTCACCCTAATTATACCACTTGCTTCCATGTAATTTAGGCCTTGGCTCATGAGGTCCATTACTCTTGGGTCGATGGCTTATTCTACCTTGAAATATAAATTCCTTACAATTAATAGAAACTGCCACATGTTTATGTCTTGTTTCTCCCACTGCACTATATACTTCCAAGGACAAGACACATGTGTTTACCAGTTCATTTATATAAAGAGCATTTCCTATGTCTAACACGAAAATGATACGTAGGCCTTTGCACATTACTGCTCATAAATTAGGTCATTGGTCTTCACAGCCATACTTCTAGGACTGTGGAGAAATTTCCCTCTCAAGAACAGCAAAAGGAAAGTGAGTAGCCAAGATTTCATGGCCCCTAAATTTCAGAATTGGAACTTGAATTTGGGTGGCCTAGCTCCTGAGGCATCTTTCTATACAACCACACTGCCCAGGGGACCTCTCTCCTAGAGAAGAAACTGACAGTCTAATAAGATAAGGAAGAAGGCACAATAACCTTTCCTGTCTGAGCTTTGCAAATATAAAATGCCCCATAACAGCTGAATAATAACAGCCGTTGGCATCAGCAGGTGATCAGGACTTTGCTATGGCTGTTGATGGTACAGAGATTTTATGACCATCTCCTAATGTATGTCAGGTCAGATGTAATACCCTGTAATGTCAGAGCTTATCAGTCTTGCTCGAGGCAGTCAAACACGGCACACACAGCCAGGGTACTCTTGGCACACATTCAAGCCCAAGCTGTCAGGGCCTCTCAGATGAGGGCTTTCTGAACACCAGCCCCCAAGGCAGGTACACACAGAGGTACAGGTCTCCCCCGGAACTGGTGGACTGAGGGAGCCATACCTAGAGACTTTATCTGTAGTCTTCACCTGTACCCTCAGGCAGGCTTGTAAGGGAATTTTTGTTCTGTCAGGAACAGAGCAATGATTCCAGTGGGACCCCAGGGACTGAAGAGCCCTTCACTTTCCCTCGGGCTGCTGCCAGCTTCCCTCCCTCCTGAGCCAGGCTCAGAGCTGTGACTGCCAAGCCTGGTTCTTATCCTGGCTCAGATTAGAGGCACCTGGGTGACCATGGGCAGGGTTCCAGACAGAAGAAGTAATTGGAGAGAACAAGGTTCAATATGGTCACAGACCATTTCTTGGTTCCTCTGAACCTCAGATTCTGCCCCTCTATGTCTTAGTGATAAGGATCACCTTACATATCTGCTGTGTAGATGAAATATCATGAGGTTTGCACACAGTGGATTCTCAGAACACAGGGGCTACTCTCATTAGTATCACCTTTGCCACCAGACCTGTTCCCCTCAGAAGCTAAAGATTGTCTCCCAGTACTGCCTGCCTTCCATGTCTCTGTCCTGGGATACCCCAAAGGGCAGTGGGATCCTAAGCAGAGATCCTAAGTAGAGTGCTAACTCATCTCTTAGAAAATGCCTCCCCTGGCTATCACTTCTTTTTTATAGCCCATAATTAATCAATAATTAGGTTATTGGGTAAATTGAATTAGGAAGTCTAGAAAAATGTTATTCTAGTCCCTCCCAACCCTGTTCTGAGAAAGTTATTTATTTTTTATTTGTTCTAATTAGTTATACCTGACAGTAGAATGCACTTATGCATTTTGATAAATCATACATAAATGGAGTATAATTTCTCATTTTTCTGATTGTAGGATCACATCAGTCTATTTATTAATGCCATTGGAAGACACAATTCCCATTCACTTTTTTATTTCTCACTTTAAGTTTGTTTTATTTTTATTAGGGAAAATTTTAAACATGCTCAAAAATAGAGAAAATAATATGATGAGCTCTCATTTTAACAATTAACCCCTTGTTGCAACTTTTTTTCATCTATCCCATACAAATGCATTTTTAAAGACAAATTCCCAAAATTAAATCCTTTCACCCATAAATACATCCTCAGCACATGGTGGTCAGAGGAAGGTGTTGTGTATTGCACCGAAGACTTGGATAACTGGTCTCTGAAGAGGGAATTGGGCCCATGGACTAGGAACTGCCCTTTACACACAAGCACAATATAAGGAGCTGGTGGAGAGCAGAGACTTAGGAGCAGAACTGGGAGGAATATTCCTGGGAACCTAATACCACCCACAAACATTATGGAGACCTAGAAATGTTCGGATGTCTGGAGGGAAGATAATGTTGCCATCCCCTGGGACTTTGGGAAAGCAGCCTTGAAAGAGAATGGCATCATCAAAGAGTGAGCAAGAAGTTGGAAGCAGCTATTGCTCTAGCCTTCCTCCCAGTCCTCTCTCTTTCCACAGGTGCAGGCTTACAGGAGGACACAGGTAAGGAAATGGCTGGCTCACGAAGGGAGGAGGAGCCAGCTTCACAAAGGTTAAAATGTGCCCCCTCCACCAGCAAATTGTCCACATCAAGAAAAAAAGATGTGCCCATTTTGCAGATTAGAAAATTAAGAGCTCAGAGAAATAAAATTGCCAAGCTAGCAGGTGGAAGAATCAGGTCTAATTCTGGCATTTCCTCCCTCCTTCCTCATCTTGTCTTCCTTGCTGAAGTTTAGCTCCCCAGCATTGGGAGAATCCTTGGTAGGAAACATTTCCATGTGACTGAATAACTAATCAGCTTGGTTTGGATTTCATAAATGGCATTGCTGGGAACACTGAGTCAGTACTTCCCTTCAGTTTCCAGCCAGAGAAAACAATACTAAAAAAGAATACTAAATGCTCAGTTATGCAAATGATCATTTGGAAAGAATTCTTCTAGAGTTTTGACCTCCAGGCGAATTCTTTATCCCCTGCAGAAATGCATTCTTGTTTCTGCTTAACTGGTGAAAAAGGAGGAAATATTTTTCCAGACAACCAATCCTGGGAATAAAAATCTCCTTGGAAAATGTACTTTTCTAGAACTAAATGTTGGCTAAACAGGGACAATGTTGGCTAAACAAATGTTCCATTCATCTAAAAGAATGGGAAAAGAGAATTCTCCAAGATTCAAATTGTGAAGTTCATTGCTCACCTTTCTTCTATACAGTTCCACGCCTTCAGTAAGGTGGGCAGCATGGCCTTTGGAGGGTACCCCAAGGGATGTGGGTGTGAAGGTGGACCTCTGCTCTAAGGTAGAAAAAAACAGGTGGGCTGAAGCATGTGGTTTAGACACAAGACCCTGCACTGGGCCCTGGAAAGGGGAGAGGAAATGCAAACTCTATAGCTCTTGCCCTCATGGAGCCCTGGGCTTTGGAAGGATTAAGATGACTACAGAGGGGCAATAACACAATGCTCAGGTGAGTTCAGGGAAGACAGGCTGGTAGATCCAGGTGCCACTTTTCAGGGACTCCTAATACATTGGGTTTTCCAAGCCTCTAATAGGACCTTTTGGTTGTAAATGAAAAGTTCAGGGTTTTGTGTGCCCACGGACTTGTTCTTAGTGGCTGAATGCTCCAGCCATAGTAAGTCTGGATCATGCTGGTTCACAGTGTTCTACCTTGCCTCCATCAACGCCCCCCCTCTCTGCCAGGCCTTGCACACAAGAGGACGCTGGCACTCATAACTCAGGCAGCGGCTGTCCACTTTAGATGAAAGCTCTTATGCTTTAGTCTTCAGAGCTACTGATAATCTGGCAATTAAGGGCCAGGCTAGAGGAATTCTGTTGAATGCTTTGATAAAGCCTGGCAGGCCTCAGCACTATCTCCTTTTGTTTTCAATCATCCTGACACTGCAGAGTCAGCTAGAGAATGATGCGTATGTTAATGACACCCACAGAGTGAGGCCCAAATAATGCCTCTCTACCAAAGTCCCAGGTTGAGTTTCCCAGTTACTGCTTGTAACTGGGTCACTATTTTTAGTTGGGACCTCCAGTCAAAAATGTCAAACAGGGAAAATGAATGTGAATTTAGCTGAGAAGGAATCAAGGTTGGAGCTTTCTGTATCGTAGTCTTTTAGTACCCTGGGACCTGAGAAAGGTCTTTTCTCAACTTAGGCCTTGGTCTTGCTCACCTGAAGAACTGGATCAAAGAGCACAAACACCTAAGGGAAAATGGACACAGTTCCATGAAACCACTCTGCTGGAAAGTTCTTGCAGGTGTCTGTAGTGCTAAGGTTTGCATCAAGTCCTTATGCCCTTATCCATTAGAAATAGAAGAGGAAAATTTAGTGGGGTCGTATCTACCTAATGTCAGTACATGAGGCAAGGATTGTACGCAGTCAGAAACCCTTTAGGCAGGTGCAATGGAGGTGACCTGTCCACCCATTTGTCCTCCCCTCCAGCCTCAAGACTGTCACTGACCTTCTATTAAATACCTAAGCTGGCTTGCTATTCAGGGACGTGCTTTATGAAAAACATAGCATCTTACAAGTCTAGAGATCCTCATGCCCTGAAAGACACGCAGGATCCAAGCCCAGAAGGAGGATCAGCAAAGGCATTTCCACCTTTCGCTCGGTTCATTGATAGAGCTGTGGGCAGCAATGCCTCCATGACTTGAATGGGAATCCTTATATTCTCTCTCTCATCAAAGAAGTAAAATCTTCATAGGTAGAATGCAATACCAACATGCATTCTGAAATTCATACTAATTGTTTTATGTATAACATTTATGTTCTAGGTGGTGATAAGAATGTCAACTTGGGACCGCCCCACCCTCACCCATCTCATTTAACAGAGAGCTCATTCAAGGGTTGGAAGAAAAACTTAACCCCAGAATTTTGAATTCTAATGCAAATAAATCACATAGACATTGAATATGATCAGAAAATAATCAAATATGTTCTTTCTATGAGTAATTTGGCCAGTTTGGACATAAGAAAGACATAAGATCATGAGAAGTGGCTGTAGTAAACTAGTATATTGTGTGCTGTTTCTGCTTATAACTGTTTGTGAAAACTTCTCATTGAATCAGGTCTGGACAGGAATTTGACTCCCAGGGTATGGATTTTATCATGCTGCCAGCTGGGGGGCTTTGCTGAATTTATTTGCTCTAAAACCTTAAAAGTCACATCTAGGGTAGGAAAAGGGTTCTTATGTAACTCAGAGTGTTCCCATATTTCTTTCCTCTTGTTCTAGCACACACACGTGCACATGCACGCATGCACGCATGAGGGTAGAAACAGTCACTAGGTTGTGCAGGTGTGCAAAAAAATGTCAGCTGAAGAGACCACACACTGAGGGGCTTTCAACTCTTGCCTCTGGTAGAATAATAGCCTCTATTCTCTAAGCATCTACTAGAAGTCACACACAGTTCTAGGCAGTTTTGCAAAGTGGCCCCTTGGTCATATTTACATAACAGAGATCCAGCAAATTTCTCCCCATCTCATTTTCCAGCTGAAGAGGCAGTTATGAGTACCAAGTGACTCTCCCCTAGTCATGACTGAGTGAACACCTGATTCAGGCTCAGTCACTTAGATTTTCTGAGGGATGTGGAACTATATGCAGAAACAGGTAGACCAGTGAGAGACTGGGCCCAAGCCATGCAGGCCTGAGGGGAGACTTGCAGATGGGAACTCAAGGATGCCTATTTACAAAGTGAGAGAAAACAAAAACAAAACAAAAATCTGCAGACAAGAGAGACAGAGAGAAAGGAAGCTATTGACTATCACATCTCCTAAAATATTCCCAGTTCTCAACTCCCAGCCCTCCTGAGAATTCGCTTTCCCTCAGGTGCATTTATTCAGTCATATTTATTTTATTCTTGGGTGTTTCTGTGTGATAGGATTTATTCTGGTTCTAGGTATACCACAAATCTTTTCCTCGGGTGCTTCCTTTCTTAGTGGAATCCGTGAGATGCATTAATTTCTTTTAATCTTTCCTTTTATTCAAGTGAGCCCAACTAGATTCCTGTTTCTTGCACCCAAGAGATCTCTCAAAAAGATCAGGTCAATGTGGATTTTCTCTTTTTACAGATGAAGATCCAGAGGCTCTTAAGAGGCAAGATTAGCCGCCAAAGTTGAACCAGAGGCAGAGCTGGACTTTGAAAGCTGCACATCAGATCTGAAGCTACATACTGCTCTCTGCTCCCATTGTCTCCCAAGTAATAAAGACCCTTATTCTGTCCAAGAAGTTTAGGGTTCTACACTGAGAGGTAACCCCTGGAATTGACAGCAAGAATCCCGTAGGACACACAGATGGAAAGTTCTGTTCACAGAAACACATTTTTTGGGGTTTTCCACATGCGTTTTGACTATGACTCACACAACAGTTTTTCCAGAGTCACAGTCCAGGCTTTTCTTCCCTTTATCAGTTAAGAAATCCCTGAACTTGGAGCAGCCAAGGGTCCTACCCAAGGTCACAAAGCTGGTGAAGGAACCAGGACTCTACCCAAGACCACTGATCTATGGTTTGGTTTTGAATTTTTTATTGTTTTACTGTCAGCAATGACTTGTAATCTTCACCAGTCATTATTTTACTTCATCCCATCTCATCATATGGCACCTCCTCCCCTTGGGCTATTTGCTATTTCTTTCAGTCCAGTCTCTAGTCACAAACCACCACCCAGTTTTTCAACTCTTTTTCACCCCTTGCCTGGTGAAGTACCTATCTTTACTGATGTCACACTCCTCCCTGTCTTTCTCACATTCTTTCTGAACATGTCCCAAACCAACACCTAAACCACTTCATCCAGGTGCATCCCATCCCCGTGTCTGCACTTCCACCCGATGACAAGGCTGGACTCTCCAGTCAGCCTTGGCTTCCATCTCATTCCACTCCATTAGTAAATTGTTGGTTCAAACACTAATTGGTGTCTAGGAAAGTTTTCAGTGAGATACAACAGTCTCTAAAAGAATGTGGTAAAGAGGGAGCTGGCCACTCCCCTTATCTCCAGTCTTTGAAAGAGAATCTGAAGAAAGTAATCTTGGTTGTAAAATAAAAGACTGTACTCATAAAACGTTTGAAGAGAGTCACCTTCACACAATCTATTGTATATATTCCCTCAAGTTGTAGGCACATTGCAGTCCTCCATTGTATCCAGTCTGCTGTCACCAAGAAATAAGTAATAAAATGCGCAGAGCCTCTCTGTTGAGTCCTCCATGTACTTTCATTGGTAATTTGTAAACAGTATGCTTGGGTCCTTTGTAGCCCTGGGACTGAAAAACAGCATATCAACACCTCCAAATTTTCTGTCCCGTCTACCCATTCCCATTGCTGCAGCTGTAGCTGAGTCCTAGTCTAGACAACTAGATGAATTCAGAGTCCTCCCAAACTGGTCTTTCTGCTTCTTGACTTGTGGCCCCAGAGTCTATTCTATAAACAGGAGCCAGAGGAATCCCTACACATCCTCTGAATAAAAGCCAGATTGACACCCACCTGATGTAGTAGAAACTCTAGGGTATTCTCCAAAGCCTGGTCTAAGGACCAGTTCAGCAGAATCACTAAAGCTTCTTCATAATACACCAATTCCCAGGCTCAAATCTTACTCCTATGATTCAGAGTTGCTAAGAAAGGGACTGGGAATTGTTATTTAACAAGTTCCCAGATGATTTTTATGTACATTAGATGTTGAGGATTCTGACAGGAGAGGAGGAAAGTTTGGGGAGGGTGTGGACTGGGAACTGTCCTCAGTATCTACAACTGCTGAATGGAGCTAGATTCTAAGCTCAGGGTTAGGGGCTGAGAAGGAGCTAGTCAGGAGGCCAGCATCAAAGATCTGCCTTTACCACTTCCTGGATTTGGGCCTTAGGCTAGGGAATTCTCTTGTGGAACCCCAGGTTCCACAGCACAAAAGGAGATAATGACACCTGTTTGACAGGGCTGTTGTGAGGATTAATAACTTGCAGTTTACCAAGCACTTAGTGCGGGTGCTAAATGCCTTACAAATGTGGGCATTATGTTAATTAGTGATGTGTCTTTCTGAAAACATCAGTTATTTTCTGGTTGATGGATTTACATAACTTGAAGGCCAAGGAGGGTCCCTGAGGAAGAAATGTTTCTCTAATTCCCAAGTAACATTATTCTTCTGTTACCCTCTCCTTACACACGCACACACACACACACACACACACACACACACACACACACAGACACACCAGGTTTCTTCTATATTCTTAGAGAGTAAACTCTTTCTGTCCTCTGCTGTTTTTGACTATCTTATCCATAAGAATTCTTCTGCCTCCACCTTTTCTTAGTCTTTTGAAACGACCCTCAGGTCTCAGCTCCTATTTTCCTTCTTTCATGATGCTTGTCCAACTTGACCCTATGATTTTTCCATCTAGGCTGCAACAATGTAACCTCCCCAGCCCTCTGAGCCAGCTTCTGACTCTACTCCCCGATTCTCAGGGAATCCTCCCAGGGGATCCTATCTTAATCCCTTCTAGGCTACCACTGGGTCCAGCACTGTGTCTGGCTCAGAGGAAGGGCTTGGCAAGGGTCTGATGGGTGAATGAAAGGCAACTCTTGTGCTTCCTTCTTTCCAACTCAATTAGGGAACAGGGAAAAGCCCTTCCCTCTCCTTTACTGAAACTTCCTACCTATGGTTATTCACATGACCTAATTGTGAATTTGTGATGATAGCTTACTCTGGGCCAGTTTGGGGCTCCAAATAAAAGTTTTTCTTTATTTTTTGTCAGGCAGGGGTATTTCATTTTTTTTTAAGCCAAGTTTTTGAAATATGATTTACATATAACAAACTATTTCCACTAGAAGTATACAACTCAGTAATTTTGACAGATGTAAATATCCTTGAAACCACTGCCACAATCAATATACCAAACAATTTCATCTAACACAAAAGTTTCCTCATGTCCTGAAGTTTCAACTTAAAGTAGAAGAACCAACAGTGATTCTCAGTGACCCTAAGTTGAGGAAGGAGTAGCCAGCTGTGCCTTCTATATTGTCCTTTCAAGACAGAAAATTGGCTAATTCATGCCAAAGTCTCAGGATGCCTTCTGTTCCAAAGGACTTTCTGAGATGACAGAAATAATGCCATATCTAAGCTATACAGGATAGCTATTGAGCTCTAGAAATGTATGAGTAGGACTGAGAAACTAAATGTTTAATGTTATTTAATTTTAAATAATATTACACAGAATAACCACATATGGTTAGTGCCTATCTTATTGGACAACAGAGGAGATATAAATCAATAGGCACATCCTTATGGGAGGTTATGTGTGCCTCACTCCAAGTGGGGCACATAAGAAAAGTAGTCAGATCTCATCACAAGGGTTTGCAATCTCCTTGTGAGACATTTCATTTGCTTGAGTCAATAAAAGATGAGGATGCAAATGATGGTGAAAACCATGATCACCAGGCTAGAAACCAACAAAACACTGTTAGATGATGCAGCACAATGAGTAGGCCCTGTCCAGGTCATGTGCTATTCAGAGACAGGGTTCAGTTTTAAACCCAAATGTCCTCTCTCCCACCTTACTTGCCATGAAATAATAAAACTGTAGACCAGAGGCTGGAAAGGGCCTTGAGGCAACCAGAATGCTCATGAAGTTAATGTTCCAGGCTTTAAGAAAGATGAGGCATTTGCCCTTATATGAGTCACAGCTGAGGAAATCCGTTGTCATATAGACAGTCTGAGGCATTCTCATACCAAGACAGTCTGAACCTTTTAAACACAACAGTATCAAAAACCAAACTGGTGTCTAAAGTTTTTTGATCTCTCAAAACTGAGAAACCCTCTAGCCAGCTGTTATGGTTTACTATGAGGTATTCCCAGAAAACTCATGTGTGAGACAATGCACAAGGGTTTACAGGTGAAATGATTGAATTATTAGAGTCTTAACCCAATCAGAGTGTTAATCCCCTGATAGGGATTAACTGAATGGTGAGTGTAGGCTTTAGGGTATGTAATTTTTAAGTTGAGCTCAGTCCCTCTGTTTCTTGGTGGCCATATCCTGACCTCTGTCACAGATTTATATCATGATGTTCTTCCTCACCTTGAGCCCTGAGGAATGGAACCAGCTTTCTATGGACCTTAAGCCCCCAAATAAACTTTTCCTCCTATAATTGTTCTTGTCACAACAATGAAAAAGCTGACTAAAACCATCAGTGAACAATTGTACACTTAAAAATGGTTAAGAGTGTAAATTTTATATATTTTTACTATCATTTTTGAGGAAAAAAAAACCCAAGCAGGAAAAAAACTCAATCACTTTCTGAAGAAGGATTTATTCCTCTATCTTTGAATCCTTTATCTATGTTTGAATATTTTTATGAGATTGAGTTCATATGTTATTTGAATTAAAAGTAAATAAAAATGTCAAATTAAAACAATGGATAATTTTTTAAAGACACACCTCCACTCCATACTCACTCGTTGCACCTCCTAGGCAAACATGAAGCAATCTGCGTGGTAGACATGAGTCAAGGGATCAGGTCAAGTTCCAGCCCCATCCCTTATTTAATCTCTCTGACTCAGTTTTCTCACAGAAAAATTAGAGCTTCTACTTCAAAGGTTCTTGGTGAGGATTAACTGAGCATGTAAAACCTTTAGCACCTTGCCTGATACAGAATAAAAATTAATGTGTATTAAGAATTTTTTACACTGTACTGGGTACTTTATATGAATCACAAAACCCTGTGAAGTAGATGTTATTGTTACCCTCATTTTAAGGAAGAGAAAACTGAGACATAATTAAAATGCTCCCTGCTAATGAGTAGTCAGGATTCAGACTCAGGAACCGTGTTAGTGACATGCTTTTTAATCACTATGTAAGTGCCAGTATAAGTTTACTCAGAGTGCTGTAACAAAGTACCACATACTGAGTAACTTAAGAGCTAAAACTTATCATCTCAAGTTCTAGAGGCCAGAGTCTGAAATCAAGCAACTGGTGCAGTTTGTTCCTTCTAAGGAAAGGATCTGTTCCAGGCCTTTCTCCTTTACTGATAGATGGCCATCTTCTCTCTGTGTCTTCATATCATCTCCCCTCTATCCATGTCTGTATCCAAATTTCTTTTCTATAAAAGGACACTAGTGTCCACCTGTAGAACCTCATTTGAGGTTCTTCTGTAGGGCCCCATCTTCAAATACGGTAACATTCTGAGAGGTGCTGGAGGTTAGGACTTCAACATATGAATATAGTGGCAGGGGTGGGGACATGTAATTCAACCTATAATGGTGTCCGTCATAGAAAGGGCTAAGTAAGCATTAATTCCTGTGACAAGCATCATGGTGCAGTCCACCAGGGAAGTCCACATGTGATTGGCCTGAGGAAATCACAAAGCCAAGTAGCAGACATAGAGGAAGATAAATCCCATAGATAAGGTCTACAAAGGTGCAGAATAGACAACAAGCAGTGTGACTCAATGTCAGGAAAGGTTTACTACAGGAAGTGAATTTAGCACAAGTGAAATGTTTTCAGGCCTTGAGTGGATGATCCGGGTTTTAAATGACTTTTGGAAAACATACTCATATCTCAGAAAGGCCTGTGGGTTTGTTTTAATCACTTCTCAAAGCTATGCTAGACATTCACAGCTCAGGATACCCAGTTTAGCCTAATAAAAAAAAAGTAATTACATCATATTAGAGATAATTTGATTGTTACTGAGACGATAATTGAGTTGAAATGCTTATTGTAACAGACACATCAGATTGGCAAGGAGGAAACTCAGCTTAAATGCAAACAATGTTGATAGTAGAATTAAAAGATTGTCAATGCAGTTAATCCAATAGTAATTATTTTCTGAACATAAATTCCTGAGTAGCGAGGACACAATTATATCTACAAACAGTCATTAGAAAATAATTACTCCACACTCCACCTGAAGCAATAGTCCATAAAAGCCCTGATAATGTTCATCATGAGAAGCAAAGTTCTTCCCAGCAGAAACATATTGCAGGCACCAATACTGACAAAAAGTTCTCTTAAATACTACAGACTCCTTCAGCAGCCCTGTCTTAGCACTCATTCTCCAGAGAGCCATCTACTCTGCCCACCTGACTTCACTCCCAGGACATCATGAACATGGCCACCCCTAGGTGACTCAGACTCAAGAAGACCTCACCCACATCTTCCATTCTCAGATTAGTCTCCTAGTCTCCCTGCTCATCCCTTTAGCCATCTGCCTCCCACTTGTCCAGTTCTCTTTGTTTTCCCGTTTTGACTGTGCTGGACTGACAGTCTTCCTACATAATGCAAAGTCCATGATTCTCCATGTCAACCCTCTCTTATGGAAATACCTACCTGTGTCTTCCTGTAACACGCAGCCAAACAAACCCTAACCCTGCATCAGCCAAATCTGCTGAGTGATGTTGGAGACACTGCATACCTGGGCTGCACAGAAATCCTGCTATGACCCCTTGTTCTTTCTCTTTTGCTCTCCTTGGGCATGAGCTTGTTCTTCTTCCACTTCCCCAAATGCCAACCACACCTTTCACTCAACATATAATCTCCATTCACGAGTCAGAGATAATGGAATAAAGTACAGGCTTCAAAAGGGAACCTCTTGGACTTTTTGCTTCTGAGCCACAAAGTCTTCTACAAATAAGCTACATGTAAAATGGTACTCTCTGGGTTTGGTCTCGAAGCCGTGCTTCCATTCCTCCTCATTCAGGCAAAGTCCTCCCTGTATCCTCCTTTCCACCAACTTTTGTATGGGATTCAGCTTCCTCCACCTTACCTTTCCCTCAACTTCATAATTACCTCCAAGGCAAACTTGCGAAAGAGTTCCCTCCTTACTCATGTCTTACTCTTCTCATCCTGGCTTTAGTTCTAGCGCTTCAACTAGTATCACCCTTTTAACATGCAAAGGCTCTCTGCCATGTTCATCAAGACACTATTGGTGCCTATGTAACTGGACCAGAACACCTACAGCAAATACAGGGGCAGACCAAAGTGGCTGTAGTTAGGTTCCCTCACTGAGACTTATGGAGTGCTGTTATGTTTTTAGTGCACAGCCAGGGCTGGGAACTGGCTATGTTATGGTTAGTCAAGACCAGGAAGTACTTTGATTCAGTGTACGTTCTGGGTCATAAACATTAACTTGTTAGCATGCTCCTCATTGTGTAACCTGTGGGCAGTGTGCATTTTTGTTTGACCTGCATATAAAAAAGGCCCATGGAAACGTTTCAGGGGCTAAGGGCTGGCTAATCGGCACAAAACGAGGACTAAAATGGAACTGGCTGGGTGCTGAAGCTGAAGCTGGAGACTGTGGCCACCACTAAATAAAGCATGTCTACTATCCAAACTGTGTCTGCATCTTCTTGCACCTGCCAAACCCCAAATCTGTTTCCTGGGTCAGGGCCCCTGCGTGGCAGTTGGCCTAGTCAGCAGGATGCTCCGCAGGTGAGAGATGCCTCAATCCTGGTGGATGGGAGAGACCTGTGGTCACTGAGCAGCATGTAGCACTTGGTTACCAAGGTCCATTAGCATGAAATCCTGTGTAGAGTTGAAATATGGTGAATGGGTTCCCTGCGATAATAGAGAAGACTTTGATTGCCCTGTGGTGGACTTGATCCAGCAGAGAGAACTGCAAACTGAACAATGGAGCCCTGGGCACCAGCCCACAGTCAAGAACAAGGATGGCAGTGGCAGTGCAGATGAGACAGAGAAACAGCCTGAGGAGATGTACACAGCCGCTGGGGCCATGGGATGAATGTTTCTTCCAGCTCTGAGAGCAAAAACTGATGCAGCTTTACCATAGACTGCCAAGATGAGGGAGTCACAAGACAAGGAAGAGTGCTTGAGAGCCAGAGTATAGTCACTGGTGGAGGATCTCCACACCTTGAAACTACCCCTTGGGCTTCCCCATAATACCTATGGAGTCTGAGGAGAAGGAAGATTAATACCTGTAAGCCTGCCCAGTGGTGATGCAGAAAATGAAACAGCAGCAGTTGATGGCTTTGATGGGTACCCTCCTGCACAGCCCACCCAGGTAACCAGGTTCACTACATTCTGCCAGTCAAGTGGAGTTGGTGAACTTGGGAAAATATTTGGACAGAGGCCAAGAGAATCCCTGGACACTTTGTTCTATGCCTGTGAGATTAAGGGGTGCTGGAAGCCTACAGGGTCAAGACACCCCATGTGCTACATGTTGTTAATCCTGCACAACCTGGTGACTTAGGTGTGCCAGGAGCCGTCAGGGGATGAGAGAGCCAATGTGTTAGGAGCTGGCAGAGACCAAAAAAGAGAGAGATGCTGAGGCCTCTGTAGGTAAACCAGAAAAAAGTCCATACCTCGGGGGTAAGTAACCTACACTGTTCAGTGTTTGGTATACTGATGACTCCGCTGTGAACAACTGCCTGTGTAGATGGCAGTGGCTGTGGAGCTGGAAACAGGCATTGCCTGGTTTAATACCAATGCAAGGCAAAATAGTGAGCTGAGCAGATGGTGATAGCAACTGAAGCATCCCCCATAGTGATATGTACTCATGATAGTTGTGCTGTGTACTGGGGACAAGTTCTGTAGCAAGGACACCAGAGATAAGTTCTGGAAGCTAGGCCACCAGGAACAGGTGACTATAGGGCATCCTGTTGGTCATGCCCCTGATAGTTAGGGAATGATGAAGCAGATGCTTTGGCTAGCATGCGGTGGTTGGAAGAGGTACTTCCCACCAACTTGGCAACTTGGCTGCATGACTGCCTACAGCATGCAGGTGTGAAAACTATGTGGAGTGTAGTCCAACAGTGGGCTCTGCCTTTAATGTGGGATGCCCTGGTAGAGGCCTGCCAGGCATGTGTGGTTTGTGTTGGAATATTCACACCCTCAATACCTTGAAGTCATGGATGACCAGGTAATAATGCAGGGATGCATCCCTCTGACGCAATGGTAGGTTGACTATATTGAACTTTTACCAAGGTCAGAAGGGGCCATATTTGACTTGATGGCAGTGGATGTGGCTATAGACTTGTTTGCCTGGCCCACTGGTCAAGAGAATCAGTGTGCTATGATTCATACCCTGACAGTGTTGAAGTCCTTGTACAGCCAACCTGTCACTATAGAAAGTGACAAAGGGACTCATTTTACAGGTTGGAATGTGCAGTGATGGGCAAATCAGTTATAAATTCGATGGAAGCTGCACATCGCATACCACCCACCAGCTGCAGGCATGATAGATATAATTACCTGCTTAAGCAAGGACTTAGGACCACAGTCAACCCACCTTCCATGAGGGGGTGGCCACAGCACCTGCGGGCAGTTTTGAGCGCTCTGAACAAGCATCCAGTGGAAGCTTTGCCACATCATACAGCAACACCAATATGGGTCCAGATGATAACAAAGGGTGTTGTACTTAAACCTGGGTTTGGGAAGCAAGGGAATGTTCTTCTGCCTGTTCCCACTGGATTGAATATAGGGCTAATGTGGATTGAAAGTAGTCCTGGATACAAAGGCCCTCCACCTTTGTTGGGTGGCACTACTAGCTCCATAAAATAAATAAATAAATAAAGTTTGGAGCGTGATCTCATTGTAATTCCATGGGTAACTAGGAAACGTTCCACCTTCCCTGCATGACTTGACCAGGCCCCACAGACGGGACACAGATTGCAAAGGGCATCTTTGTGATTTCCCTTTGACCAGCTATGAGTTCCTGGTGCTGGTGCACACTGAGGCTGCTGAAGAACAAAATGAAGCTGTACAAGTGTGGTATCACTGCGAGGGAAGCCACCACAGTCGGCCACTATGCTTTCCCAGGATTCAAATCTGGCATACATTATCCCAGATGGATGTGATTTATCTGTACTAATGCCAGTAACTTGCTTTGTCCTTTCATCTGTAGGCGTGTTCTTGCCGACACCATTGTGAACCAGACACACGCCTACACCAGAGGTACCTACTGGGTATGCACTGAAATGCTTGTGAGTTTTGCTGGGCAACCCTGATGAATCCAGTCTGTCCCTGGACAACTGGACATGCCTGGAAAATACTTTTATGGCCACCTCTGAATAAAGGATAAACAATATTCCCCCGGTGCCTTGAATCTTCTTTCAATTGTTGATTCTTAAATCTTGTTTCCTGGGTGAGAATCATCCCATCCCCCTCCCCCAACACTCACACACACACACACACACACACACACACACACACACACACACACAACATGCTGTAATTCCACTTCCCTGCAGACTCCACTACCCCATGGTGCCTGGTTTTGATTTCTTTCTTCCTTTCTCTGCATCTCCCATCCTGGGCTCTGAGGTTCATTTCCTTGTGATATAAAACTTGATGATTTTCAGTGTTCCATTTCCACCCCCAGCCTTTGTTTCTTCCTCTAGCACTCTCCCTGGGGATCTAATCCTCCCTCAAGCTTTAAATATGCTAATATGCTGATGACTGAGTCTCTAGCTCCAAAACAGTCCAAGTTTATCCTGAGCTCAGCTTATTCTGTGCTGTAATGTTCTTCTCTCTCTCTCTTTCTCCCCCACCTCCACTCTCTCTCACACACATACACACACCACCACCCTGCACACACCCACAAATTTTCTTCTGATAATTTCTAATCTGAGAATGTCTTGGTCAATGTTCTTGGACAAGTAGATGCTAAAGTGGGACTATGCATGCAAGATTTTACCAAGGAAAACACTTAGGAGAAAATGGGAGGGAGTGGAAAAAACAGGGAGAAACATCAGAAGCTTATGCAAAGCTGACTTTACGTAAAGGAAAGTGGGAGGAAAGATCAGGTGGGAGTATTTGAGACAGGGGAATGTCTGTGGAGGTCATGAGGGAATCCTACAGCCAAAATCATCCTTCAGAGCTCCTACTCTCAGTCTCCTAAGACTGGAACTGAGATACCTGCCTGGCTCAGGCACTGACTGGGAGCAGCTCCTGGGAAGCTTTGATGCAAATGCTGCCAGAGTGCAGGAGCTTGGCCCAACTCCCTGTAGTTAAAGTTCCACCAAGCATATCCTTAACTCGCTGTAGTTGGAGATCTGAGAGACATCCTTGTGACTGCCACAGCGAGCAAACCCTGCTGACTTGGAAGGCTTCCTGAGGGACTCCCTGGGATACAAACTTGCTCAAAGTGCTGAAGTCTGACAGATTCTCTGTGTAATCACTGACCTGCCTCTTTCTCCACAGCAAGGCTCCAGGGCCCTAGGAGAACCAGACTAAGACCAGAAAGAAGACATTATTTTTTCTTTCTTTCTTTCTCATTCTTCCTTCCTTCCTCTCCTCCCTCCCTCCCTCCCTCCTTTCTTCGTTCGTTCGTTCGTTCGTTCGTTCGTTCCTTCCTTCCTTCCTTCCTTCCTTCCTTCCTTCCTTCCTTCCTTTCTTCATGAGAGGCAAAGGATTGGATAAGTATTACCTAGAACTGAGAGACCAAACCTGGTCAGGTTAAGACCAGCACAGTTCCCTAGCAACTGTGTCCTCATCAAGGATATTTGCTACCTTGATGCAGTTTTTAATCTTTATATAAGTTCCAGATTTGTGTATCTTAAAACTTTATAATGCTGTAAGAATTACCTGAAAAGCTTTTCAAACAGATTGCTTAGCTCTATCCCTAGGGATTCTTGAAATTGTCTGGAAAACTTGCCTTTGGTTTTTTTCTTTTGTCTTGTTTTCTGAGTTTTTAAAAAATGTTTCTTTGTGTGGAGGGGCAGGCATGGATGGGAGGTTGTACCCAGTGCCTCACACATACCTGGCAAGCACCTAATCACTGAGCTATACTCCCAGTCTGAGAATTTGTTTTTCTTACCATTTCCTAGTGATATTGATATTACCAGTACAGAAACCACACTGTTGAAAGTATAACTTTGGCAAAAGTAATGTTTGATTCCTGTCCCCAAAAGTGCTTTTTTTCCTTCTTTTTTTTTTTTTTTTTCCCCCTGGGAAGAAAACCCAGGGCCCAATGATATATGTGTTTGCCTTGGGGAAATACTGGCAGGGTCTGATCCTTTATCTCATCCCATAAAACCCTCTCCTCCTTTTGCAGATCATTTATTTGGGGGACAGAATGGGAAAAGGCATTAAACTCATCTAAAGATGGAAGAGATCGAAACTCAAGTCTGTCTTGTCACCGTCACTGGCTGTGGCCACATTTGGTCCAGCATCCTACTGGGGCTGCAGATATTTCCTTGTCATTGGATGATCACCAAAAGCGGTATGAAGGATGTAGGATGCAAAGAGAATGGTCGGAAACAAAATGAAGTGATAATATAGGAAAACACACACACACACAAAGTTTTCCAAGATATAATGAAGAATGTGTTTTCACCAGATTTTGAAGTCCTACTGGGTAGAGGAAAGTACCATGATTGATACATAAAGTCACTAGGTCATGGAGACACTAATCTAAGGAGTCTGTCCCTTTCCCTGTAAATTAATGAGTTGATATAAGGAAATGTAAATAGGAAAGCCAAAGTAGGGAAAAAACACAGGAGAGAATTGGCAAAGAGCAAGGAACTGCTTGAAGGTCATCTCACCAATGTAGATGTGAGTCAAAAATGGAGGCTGTGAAGGGCAGGTGCACAGAGGCGGCAGAAATGAGGAATCTGCAGACCTGATAGGTGGCCAGAAGACACATCTCTGATTTGATAATGAAAGTCAATGAGAAAATGCAAGGCAATTTGCACCTAATTTCTCGGGAGTGGAAATGCCCTTATTATGTTCTGCAACATCATCCAAAGACAGGTGGTATGTAAAAAAAAAAGAAAAAAGAAAAAAAAAAGGTGATATTTTAATTGAAGAGTCACCCTTTCTGGAAATTAATATATTTGAAATTTGCCCTTTGGTTTCTAAAGATGGAGGACTTATTTTGCTGACCTGCTGTGGAATCTACCCTCTAATCATACTGGCAAGGGTCTCGTCTTTGCACCCAGGTAGGCAGTGCCTCCCTGATCAGGACAGACAGGTTAGGGTCTCCTAGGAATGCAGCATCTTCTATTATCCTTCTGCTCAGATTCCTCCTGAAGTGATGTGGAAGCAAACACAGGGACCTCCTAGGGGCTGGGAGAGAGGTTCAAACTGGGACAGGATGGGAAACTCAGCTGGTACAGTGCTAGAGGAATGCTCAACAGAACCACTCTTTAGGCTGACTTACAATATCCTGGCACTGGAACATTGATTGAAAGTTATCTTGAAGCTCTTAGCCTCAATGTTGCAGATGAAGGGTACAATTAAGGGCAGAGGGCAAAGCAGAGCAAAGCTTTGTAGGAAACAGTTCCTTTAGCATATTCTGACCACCAGCAAATAATTATAAAAGCATTTCCTTTTCTTTTTCTGTTCCAACAGTGGTAAAATAACATTTCTGTTGTGGAAAATATAATACCTTAAGAGTGTTATGGGTTAAATTGTTTATCCCCAAAAAAGCTATGTAGAAGTTCTGCCTTCCAGTACCTCAGAATGTGACTAGTTTGTATATATGGTTATTGCAGATGTAATTTGTTATGGTGAGTCATACTGGAGGAGGGTGAGCTCCTTATCCAATATGAAAGGTGTCCTCATGAGAAGAAGGCCATGTGAAGACACAGAGTCCCAGGGAGGTAGAGGCAGAGATTGGATTTGTGCTGCCAAAGACAAAGAATGTCTGGGCCTACCTGGAACTGGAAGAGGCAAGGAAGAATCTTCCTCCTGAGGCTTTAGGGAGTGTATGACCTGGCTAACACCTTGATCTTTCGGATTGTCCCCTCTAGCACTGTGAGAGAATAAAGTACTATCGTTCTAAGCCACCTACTTCATAGCAGTTTGTTCTAATAGCACTAAAAAAGTCATACTAAGGTGTGTAGGAATTGTGCCTGGGGGTTCAGGATGGAGCAGGCAGGGATAAGTGAAGGATCATGCTGTGAGCAGAACTGGGGGCTTATCCTGCTCCTCTTTCTTCCACACATGCTTCCATGTTCCCTGGAACTGCAATCAGAAGCCAGTTCATTTTGTTGGTCCTTAAGCCCTGGGACTCCCATCCCAATTCAACATCAGGGACCCTGGACTTGGAAGCTGTCATTGCTGTCATGCTCCTAAGGCCCACATCCCAATCAGGAGAACTTAAGGATGTCTAAGCAATTAGAATAAATCAAGCAGATGTTCCTTTTGGTATGTTTGCAATTACTTTATAATTAACTAATGGGCTTTGTAGCAGTCACTTTTATGTGCATCTAACGGCTACATAATGAGATCGCCTACTCTGTGGCTATATTATGGCAGAGAGTTAATGAACTTTGAGGATATATCCTGTCCCCTCTGCATCCAAGGGCCACATCCTGAGCAGTAGGTACTAGATAGAGGAGGGCCTTAGTGTCTGCTATGTTCCCAAATGCATTCCTTCACTCATTTAGTCATGAAATACATGGTGGATCCACTCACAAGAGGATCACCCATGGTGATTGTTTATGGAGGTTTCACTAGGTGCAAAGCATTGTGCTAATGATTCCCACATTAGCTCATTTATTCCTCAATAACCCTGCAGAGGAAGACCTTGACACAGAGAAAGTTTAACTGACTTGTCTGAAGACAATGAATGGCTGAGCTGAGATTCAACTTCAGCTTACCAGGCTCCTGAACCATGCTGGGTAGAGCAACATGAATTTGGGGTTTAGCCATTTCAGCATTGTCCTCCTGTTCAGCACTAACCCCCAGAGTGCCCTTGCAGGCTGAAGAGAGGTTGGGGCTAGGGGCAGGTACTCAACTGCAGTCTTTATGAATCAATGTCTTAACATAAATGATTAGGCAGAGCTTGTAGAAAATGAAATTGTTTAATAATTAGATTTTATTAATGATGGTAGATGCTTCTTCAACAGGTTTTCTCTCTAGCTTTCCTAAACTCTTATGTTCCAGTGCAGTTGTAAAGGAGAGCCAAGAGTATCACCTTCCCTCCCCAGAGCTGCAAATTGGTGACAACCACCCCCTAGGACCTCCCACATCCAGCTCATGGTGGTGATGTGTGCCCTACTTCTTCCATGCAGTGTTCACAATCAGAAGACCTGAAGTCAAATAATCTGACTTCAAACCTCATCTCTCCTACTTACTTCTTCTCTCTGAACTCTACCATCTTGTCTAGAAGATGAAGACAGTAAACATACTTACTTCATAGGGCTTATTTATTTACTCAACAAATATTTGAAAGCCTTCTCTGCCAGGCACTGTTCAAAATTCTAGATATAAATCAATGACCCCAACAAAGTTCCCTGCTCTCACCAGAGGGAGATAGATAATAAACAATACACAAAGAGGTGACTAGGGTTGAGGAGAAAAACAAAGCAGAGAGGAGGCATGGAGGATGGGCATGCACAGGAAGACTTCTGTAATGTGGTAGAGAATGCTACGCTGCAGCTGGAAGGACTACCTGAGAAGGCTAAGGGAAGACAGTTAAGCCAAGGAATCAAAGGAAAGCGTAAGAGTCTTGAGGACTTTGAGTCCTAGATTCAGCCACACCTGAAGGCACATCTTCCTTTTTGGTCTTTGTAGTTCTTTAAGGCAATAACTCCCCTTCCTTCACGTTTTCTTCATTTTTTTAATCAGAGTCTGTCATAGACAACTGAAAGAGTTCTGAGTCATGCATGTTTGTTATTTTTCTCTTTCGAGATGGTGCAGATATTTTAGTATATGACCTCAAATGGGAGTGCTGTGTCTGTGGGAAGAGGGGGTTAGCTACTGAGTAATGAGCACAAATCTCTATCCATATCCACAGGAGAGCCAGGTGAGGGAGGGTGGCAGTACTCAGACCCACCAGGAACTCAGTCTGCTCTTCGTGAGAGCACTTGAGCTGTCACCATGTGTCTGTGGACTCCTTTATTAATCGCTCCTTTGAGTCTAAAACTCAATTCTTTTATTAAAATTATGAAACCATCAAACAGCCTGACAATGAAAATAATGCCTTCATAGTGTCTGTGTTGTAACAATCCCTCACGTGTTTTCTGAGCAATATATTCATTCCTGTGACTATCGAACGGGCAAGAACATCAGAGCAGTGTGATTAATGGGACCCTTCCCAGCCTTCTGCAGCCAGTAACGGGCTGGGAGAAGGAAAGAAATGCCGTGTTCTATCAGGAACAGATTATTAATAATTCCGTTCCCTTCGGACTAGCCATGATCATTAATCTATTGTGATTCTCAAGACCTAGAAAGGCTGAAGCCTTGACTATGTGCAACATGGGCATCTGTGCTCTGGAAATAGAGGCAATCTATCCTCCCAGGCCACACAGTGGAGGTGTTTCAATGCTCCAGTCTGCAAACTGGAATAAAGAATCCTCCACAGAATTTAAAAACTTTGAATGTAAACATCTGACTTTGGGCAATAAAAGTTAAATTATTTAGTTCCTTTATATCATCCTGAGGGGATGAGGCCTTGACATCAAAGAGTAAGGCCACCCTGTACTCAAGGTCTTCCCTCTTCAGGGTTGGGTAAATGCACCAACTGACTGGAAAATGACACTCAGCTGCTGCATTGTTCAAGTTGCATAGGCTCAATGCAAGAACATTCCACGAGAGTCTGTGCTGAACTCCTACAATGGGGATGTGGAGGGTGTTCAGAGGTGACTTGGGCCAAATTACTGACAACTCTCAGAGGAGGGAAGAGCCTGAGGCACCCGGCTGTACACTCTTCAGACTTCTTGGATGATGGATGAGAAAGGAAGGCTGAGAGAGTCAAATGCTCATGTGAGGCTGCACTGCTTCTAAGTGTAGAGCTAGAAGACAGCCTGTGCCTGTGGCCTGCACTCTTCAGCACCACACATTAGGGCCTGCCTGGGAATACATGAGGTGTTCAATTCCGTTATGGGTGCCAGCAATCCTACAATCATGAATACTGTGGGTACAGTGGAGGGTTGAGAAAGAAGATGAGATCCAAAGGATTTCTAGGAGGATTTTGAGAAGGATTGAAGGAGCTGTGCATTCTTACCAAGCAGGACTTTCCTGTAGTGGTTTGTATAAAATAATTAAAGAATAGAGGTTTACAAAAGGACCAAGGTGCTGCTGAACTCAGGAAGCCAAAGTAAGAGCCTGGAGCTCCCTTCCCAAGAGGACCCAACCCAGAGCAGGAGACCAGTGGACCATAAGTGACATATGATGGAAATGAGAATAAATGCAGGGACACTGAGGAGGAAAGAATGAGCTTTGGTGCAACAGTTCCAAGAGCTTCCCACCATCCATTCTGGGAGACCCACCCTTCACGGGAGCCTTACAGACGTATAGCCAAGAGGCACAGGGCAGGATGAATGACAGCTGAACCCAAGGCACCATTGATTGAGCAGTGGGCAAACATGCCCTGCCTTTGTTCTTAATCTAAATTGAATCTGGTTGGGAAAGTTTACAGGATCAGAATGAAAATCCAGCTACATTTCAAAGTTACACTGATCAGAATGGAAATGGCTTTGGTGGCTTTGAGGAAGGATACTTTAATTCACTCCCCTTGGGGAGAGGAGAAGACGGGAATAATTTTAAAATACTCAAATCCAAGCCCTTGGTCACTGGCAACTGTGCTGAAGAGCCAAGAGAGATTTCTGAGGCTGGAATCTTTGCCTACCTGTTATTTAGAAGTCAAAGTCTTTCAGGGTCCAGAGGCATCCCTCACAGAGATGGGGTCCCATACACCATCAAGTATACCTCTGACCGGGGCAATAGGGGTAGTGCTAGGGTTTCTAGGAAGTAAAGATCTCCGGGATGCTGGAGAATTGTCAGTAATTTGAAAGCTGACAGTTCAGCCCTAACTCGGCCAGTTGTAAGAACTTATGTGAGTCAGTGGCCATTACAAAGAGAGAACATTTCCCTTTTCCATGACCACCTGGTCTGCAGGGACCAGTCTGCCAACATCCTGGGGATTCTTTATCCTGATAAGCACAGCAAGGTGTAGGGTTGTGGCCTCATGATTCCAGAAATCACCCCAAGAGTTCACCAGCTTCATCCTTTCTTTAGAGTATATAGATGACTCCTCTACACACACTCACACACATACACCCAAACATACACACACAATCTCCGCTTGAAATTAAGCAGTATTCACTCAGCCTGCAGAAAAGCAATCCATGATTTTTTTTTCACGTTAATCTAAATTAAATCTGCAAATGGAAAGAAGGTTTGTGAGAGGAGGCCAACTTAATCCAGTTGCTGACCAAGTATTCCAGGGTGACAAAGTGTTCTGGGTGACCAAGTGTTCCAGGGTGACAAAGTGCTCTAGGTGAGCAAATGTGCTATGAAATATGTGTTCTCATGCTGAATTATGTGCAAAAACATAGGTGTCTGGGGACAGGGTACTTCTAAATGTCATGTATTTAAAAAATAATTTATCCAATAGTTTCAGGGGTAAGAAAGGGAAAAGTCAAGATATGTGTGACCCTACCCCCACTTAAAGCTTTCTGCCTAGTGAGTCCAGAACTCATCAAGCAGAAACCAACAGGATCTGTGCTCTGCCTCTGATGTGAATTTAGACTTTCCAACCACATAGCTCAAGATAACTTGGCCTAAAATATCACTCTGAATTTCAACTCCTCTGAGCTCAGCCATCGTGACTCTTGGTCAAAGTATAAATAAGCTGGAAGGTTTTATACTGACCAAACCAGCCACATGGGGCTGGGAGTAGAGGATGATTATTCTGCCTGGTGGTCATGAGGAAGATTCAGAATATGGGGCACCAGATAGTTGGGAAAATAGTTATTCAACTGCCTTAAACTGCTTTTGGGTTGCCAGATAATACATAAGATTACTATTAAATTTGAATTTCATACAAACAATAAATTCTTTATAATGTAAATATGTTCAGTGTGGACTGGGTGTTTGCCTTGCATACACGAGACCCTGGGTTCAAACCCCAGTACTGGGAGAAAAAAATGTCCCACACAATTTTAAGAACATTCTTATGCTACAAAATTATTCAATATTTACCAGAAAAATCAAACTTAATAGCTCATTTTGTACTTTTATTTGCTAAATATGGCAATTTTAGCTATTAGGGATAGGGACATCTTGCAAAGAAGATTCAGGAAGCTATAATCCTAGTTTGTTTCCACCTAAGGAGTCAAGGAACACACATACTTTGCCAAAGAGGAATTGCTTAGTCATTGAACCAAAGCAACCACTTCACAAATGAATTCACAAATAAAAGCCCACCTCCATCAACATCAGTTTAGTGAGTTCTTCCCTGGGGCTGCTGCTTGAAGGTGTAGGTAGGTACCAATCACAGCTGTGTCCCTTGCAAGGTTCAGTTCAACCCTGGGCAATGCTTGGAGTGTTCTGCTGGGCATGACCTCTGTAAGACTTAGTGTCTACACCTGTAAAATGGGATCAATAATCTCTTCTCCATATCTCACAGTTAGTTGTTAGAGTAAATGAGAAATTTTAGAAAAATATTCAATGAACTGCAAAGTATTTTAAATCAAACATCATACAATATTCATGTTGCCCTCAAAATAGGATTATTGATTTCCATTAAGAAGAAATGTTTTGTTTGGTTCTTTTCTCCTTTTCGGGAGCAGTCGCACCATGTAAAGCTGGTTTCTCTCAAAATGCTGTTGTCCTCTTATTATACCAGATCCCAGTGGGGCATGGGGGTGGGGGACTTGTTGCCTGGCAGCAGCGTGGTAGCCCCAGCACAGATATTTACAGTCAAATCTCCTACCCCTTGCTTCATATCTGCCAATCCATACTGCAGTGCATTAGTGCTTCCCAGCATGGAGTACATTTGTTTGTTTGTTTTTAAATAAAATAAAGCCTTAAAGGGAATGAACGTTGTTAGGAACAGGTATAATCTAATTTAGTTGGTCTACCTGAAATATATAGATAAATAGCTAACAAGAATATGCCAATGGATGTAGGTATATTCCCACACTTTTAACAATGACCTCAACAAATATTTCCTCAACCTCTGATATGCCAGGTCTTCCCCTTGGAGGAAGCCTGGGAAGAAAGGCCACAGACTGCTTCATGGGATACAGGATCCCTTACTGTCCTCAGGCCTTTCAGGCCAGCACTCAATCTCAGATCAGGTCCCTTTCCCATACTCCACCTGCCTCTCTCTCTTGAAGGGTCAGTCAGAGCTCTGACAAGGTCCCCAGTGCAGGTGCTGGAAATCAATCAGCTGCCAAGCCAGCAGTCACAGGAAGGCCAGGTACATCAGTGGCCTATGAGCAGATTCACCCCCTACACACTGAGGTGACGCTGTTACCCTTCTCTGGTTAAACCTGATGAGACTTGGCTTTAATTTAAAACCAGAAATTTGTGTCCCATCAAAGGAAACCATCAGAGCTTTGTGCCAGCACACTGCCCAAAGGGAGAGTTCCCTGATTATTATAGTCCCATACTTTCTGTTCTGGTTTTTAGTAGACACTATAGATCTGCCTCATCCTGCCCAGAGTATCTTCAACATCTGGGCAAGTCTAGCAGCTGCTCTCAGCACCTACCTCAGAACAGCATATACAGAGTTATTTAGATTGATACTCAATTAGAATTTTTAGGAATCCACATCAAAGTATTTTGATGAAAAATAAATTCAGAAAAACCATAGAACATACAGCAAGACAAACTGTGGTATTTAGCATCTTCCCACATAAACATTAGCCCTGAGAAAAATGGTATAAATCTTTAGGTTCTTGTAAAAGAAATTATTAGGAGTCCAGAAATAAGTCCATTTCTCCACCCAGGAAGTTCAGCTGTTCAGTAAGGTCATCAGAGTTCTTCTTCTTGCAGCATTACTAATGCCTGACAGATGGGGTTAGGGTAGAGCAGGGATGGAAGGTGAGGGTCAGATGTGGAAGTGACAGGAGGAAGCAGGTACCCCATGAGTTGGGATGGGAGTGAAGCTAAGATTCATGCAGTAGTGGCCACTTGGAACAGCAGCCATGGCAGTTTCCAACTCTAGAGGACACAAACCAGGACATTAGGATCTCACCACCTGGATCAACTCCCATTTGAAATTCTTCTCTAGGCCTCTTGGTGTTTGTTTCACTGTTTCCTCTATAAACTTGTCATCACAGATGTAGCAGTCATCATGCCAATGTACTGCCTTTGAAAAACTTATTGAAATGGTGTCCCTTAGGAGAAGACTCCCTTCACAGATAGGTAAGTCTCTGAGTTGAGATCACAATGTCTTCTCATGCCTCAGACCCACCCAGAGATGACTAGATCTGGCTCATGATCATCTATGATGATGGGAAGGATGGGACCAAGGTTTACAGGGAAGAAAAAGCTGACTTCTGGCTCTGAGAAACTGGTGAATTCTCTCAGCATAGAACCAAGAGCACTGGATTTCATGCCAGTGTTAGAGAGCTGGGACCTTCTGAGAAACTGAGGCAACACGAAGACCCCCATTCAAACTCCAATTCTTGGAACCAAGTCAAAGATTTCAGACATGTCACTCAGAATAACAGGAAAGAGTTCATTAAATGGATAGGAAAAGGGAAAGGGGACACTTTCAAGGGAGAGAGTGGGTCTTCAGAAAAGGAGCGAGACCCTGTGCCTCTCTTGCACTCTGTTTTATTGGGTACCCCAGAGAAGATTTCAGAGTTCCACCCAGGTATACCTCTTCACTTTTGACTGACAGCAAGATGACATCAGACTTTCAAGTCCCCACTGTCATGGCAACTCTAGGTCACTTTGGCCCATGCTGAGTCATTCTAATTGGATTTTTAACCATACATTCTTACAGATTTTATGGTTAGGAGAAACTATCCTTATCTCCAGAGTTTCAGAATCTGGTCACAAGTCTCCTCCTTCAGCATAACTTATCAACATTATTTTAGGCCTGCATTTCTTTCGCTTAACAAGTATTTGCTGAAGAATATGACATTGCTTGTTCACTTAGGCCAGACAGGACTGCAGGTAAATTGCTTCTTGGTAAAGAGCAAGTGGGGGTCAGGTCAGTGGGCCCATTTTATAGAATTATTCTCTTAACCTTCTGTTCCCACCATCCTTATCTATCTGCTCCCTAACACCAGGGCACTCATGTCCTGGTCTAGACTCTAGCTATACATAATTTGGCATTTTTAACTCTCTAATTCTTTCTGTATTGTCTAAAAATTAGGAAATAGAATATTTTACCAAGATTTCCTCACCAATTCATTTAAGAACTGATCTGGGCATTTGGGCTACATGAATGAACAAGATAAAGATCCCCAGTGCAGTAGTGGGAAAATGCCCAGGATATGACTTTATATTAGATGGTTGGGAGATGTCCCACTGAAGAGGTATCCCTGAGTGATTTTCTTTTCCTTTGGCAAGGCCTCCGAGTGAAGAGTTGTCCATTTACAAATAGACCGGGCTAAGAAAATCTTACCCTTTTCATAAATTAAAATTAGCAACTCATGAATTTGAAAACTAAGTTTATACATTATTATGCTTACATTAGTTTCTAGTCAGTCTATTTAATAATATTTCATCAATTCAATAGAAGGCTTCCTTTAAAAAATAATAAACAGGAGGCTAAGGCAGGAGGATCAATTAAGTCCAGGAGTTCAGGGCCAACCTGGGCAATATAACAAGACAACATCTCTTAAAAGAAAAAAAAAAAAAACAACATTTTTTTCACTATTCATGTATTTTTCTGCATGTGTATGTAATACATACATGTATTACTCTGTATATTACATCTATATATCTATGTGGAATGTGTATATATGTCATTGTGTATTGCTGCATTTGAATTATTCCTGAGTCGAACTGTACCCTGACCTTGTTCTCCTGTAAAATTCATAAATGAGGTCTTTTTGGTGAACAAGTTGCATCTGCTTTTCTCGGCATATTGCTTTTTCGGCTCCTGTCCCACACTTGTTTCTAGCTTCTGGCACCAGATCTTGTCTCCATTTCACAGAGCCAGCTATTTTTCTCTCTCTTTTCTATCTGGTGCAATGCAGAGAAAGAGATCTAGAAGGAAATCGTGGAGAGCTGGGATTTGTAGAGGGAGATTCCTCTTAAAGAAGCAAATCACATCCTCTATTTCCTGGGATCTCTTTCCAGTTACTTTCCGCTTAGCTGTGGGGAGGGAAGGCTGTTCACATCTGCCTGAGGGCAGCAGGTAGAGGAGATGATTTCTAGAGGCTCTTTGAGTGACACTCAGACAGAATTAGGGCACCTTATACAACCTGGGGATTCTGCTTGTACACTTCCAGAGCCTGGTCAAAACATTCCCTCACCCCACCCATAAGTCTTAAGGGCCCTGGGCTGCAAGGGAGAAAGGAGAATGTCTTTGTTTAAGCCAGGTGAGGTGGCATCCCTGCAATCTCAGCAACCTGGGAGGCTGAGGCTGGAGCATTGCAAGTTCAAGGCCAGCTTTAGCAACTTAGCAAGAACCTTTCTCAAAAAAAAAAAAAGGGGGGGGGGCTGGCAATGTGGATCAATTGTAGAGCACAATCCCTAGTATGTATGTGTGTGTGTGTGTGTGTGTGTGTGTGTGTGTATAATCCCTACCCATATACCTTTGTTTAAGACAATCACTGCTTTGTTGTGGAACTTCTACAAGTTAGCCCAGCTCAGAAAGAGCCAGAAACTCCAGCTTCATCTCTCCGGCAGGGTTAGTCAATAGGTAGGTGTGCAACTAACAATCTAGGTCACATGGATGCAGCAGACAGATGCCATGTAATTGGAGGATAGAGACATAGAAAAGGCCAGGAAGTTCTTAAAGGATAGGCTGACCTTTGCTCTTATGTTAACCAGGACTGGACTGTAAACTGAGCCATAGCTATATTCCTCTATTACCCAAGAAGGGAGAAAGCAGGAGCCTTGGAGATGTGCTCCAAGACAGGCCCACTAAATAAGAGGACAAGAGGAAGGATCCTAGAAAACCATTGGTTCTGGCTACTGAGGTTTGGGCTGACTCCCTGGTGTTGCAGAGGTTACATTAGTGAGGAACTAGGTAAAGAGAGGCACTTTTGGTTCTAGAATCAGCTAAGTTAGGGAATCAGATAATTGGGAAAAGATCCTAAGCCTAGAACTGCCCCCTAGTCAGTCAGTGGTTGAAAATGACCCATCAAGAGTCAAACCATGAGGGAGAGTAATGGCAGTGGGGATGATAATGAGGGACTGAAAATGACAAAACCGTTCCTCTACTCTGCATTCGGTTCCTTGTTGCTTGAGCCTATCTGACTTGACAACTTCCTTCATCAAAATCGGCAAGAGAGAGAAACAATGGAGGAAGTCAGCAGGCAAGATAGAAATTACAATCTCTAATCATGGAAGTGACACTCATAACCTGTGTCATGTTCTAGCAGTTAGAAGCAAGTTACAGGGTACTGGGCAAGCCCACATTTTGGAGAAGGGGACCACACAAAGTTACGAATACCAGTGGGTTGCATTGGTTTGAATGTTCATGCCCTTTCCAAAATTCACATTGAAACTTTTTCCCCAACGAAACAGTATGTAGGTGGTGATGAAACCAGAAGGGCTCTATTCTCATGGATGGGATTAATAAAAGGGCTTGAAGTCATGAGTTCATTCCTTCCATTTCTCTTGCCTCATGAAGATGCAACAAAAGACACCATCTTGAAAACAGAAAGGGAGCCTTCACCAGACACTGAATCTTCTGGCGTCTAGATCTTGGATTCTTGGCCTCCAGGACTGTGAGGAATAATATTGTGTAGCTTATCAATCGCCCAGTCTTGAGCATTTTGTTATAGCAGCACAAATAGACTAGGACAAGGCAAATTTAAAAGCTGGTCCACTGCATTAACCCTCCAGCCAAATTCAATTGCACAAGGAATCTGGGTGAAATTAGCAGGAAAAAAAAGTCCAGACAACTCGCAGAATTAAAATGTACTATTTTCAGCCACTACATTTTGGAGTGGTTTGTTACTCAATAAAAGCTAGCTGAAATAACTCAACTTTGTATCTGAAATAGTATCCTACTTTAACAAAAACCTAAAACTTGTGGCATTAACTTTAAGGCTGAGAAGCAGATAGAGGTGGGAAAGTGACTTCTGGAAAATGAATGGTGGGAGCTGAAAATTCTTATAGGAGTGTTGGAAGTAGAATAATATTTGTAAGGTAGTGTGAAGTAATTGAAGAGAGCTTCCTGTGGGAGGGTAGTAGATAGAAAATTCACCCAGTGAACTTGTAAATGAAGCTAAGGAGATTTTTCAGGCAGGTTGCAGAATGTATCAACTTTCTGTTGTTGTTGTTGTTGTTTCCAAACTGAATTTGGTAAGTGTATTGGTCAGGGTTCTCCAAGTGACAGAACCAAGAGGATATATGAGAGGAAATTTATTAGGGGAATTGACTTACATGATTTTGTAAGTTCAGAAGTCTCACAATAGGCCATCAGCAAGATGGAGAACCCAAAAAGCTGGTGGTTGACTCAGTCCAAGCCCAGAAGCCTCAGAGTCAGGGAAGCTGACAGTGCATTCCCCAGTCTGAGGTCAAAGACCCAAGGGGGCCAGTGGTGCAAGTCCTAGGGTTCAAAGCCAAATAGCTAATGTTCTGATGTCCAAGGGTAGGAGAACAAGGTGTCCCACAGTGGAAGAAAGAGAGCATGTAAAGCCTCCTCTGCCTTTTCATTTTCCATCTGGGTCCCCAGCTGGCTGGCTGGTTCCTACCTGCACTGAAGGCAGATCTTCCCCTCCTAGTCCACCTACTTACACGCAAATCCCCTCAGAGACACACTCACAAGCATACTCCAAAACAATGCTGCACCAGCCATTTAGGTGTCCCTCATTCAAGTCAAGCTGACACGTAATATTAATCATCGTAGTGATGTATAAAGAGAAGGATAAACTGTTTTAATTGCAATTAGAATTTACAAGAAATATAAAGGAACCAGGATTTTCTAGAGTGCAAAATAAAACTATTTCTTATCTTTAGTTTCCTCAACTAGAAAAATACCCTCAAAGTAAAGTAAAATCTGAGTCAAAGTTTAATAAGCAGTCAAATACTACCAACAAAATACGGTCCTAGGGTCAAGATCAAATTAAATATGGTATGGAAGGTCAAATCCCACCCTGAACCTTTGACCAAGATAGTAAACAAGAAAGCAATATCACCTTTAAGGTAAAATGTCAAGTATTAGATCTGCCCTCAAAGATTAAAGGAGGTAGGAGAAGTATCTCCTGATCACGTTCCTGATTTTTAAGTCACCATGACAGCCTCAGAAAAAATAAATGAACAGATGGTCACGGTAGATCGTAAGAGACTACTGTAGTAGATTGAAAACAGATCTCAAAGATGCTAATCTCAGGGATCTGTGAGTAATGTCTTTTATGGCAAAGGGAATTTGCAAATATGATTAAAAATCTTTAGATGAGGAGATTTTCCAGAATTATCCAAGTGGACCCTGAATATAATCACAAGTGTCCTAATAAGAGGGCAGCAGAGGGATTACACTGCCACAGAAGGCAGTAACACAGTGGAATCAATCACTGCAAGCATTGGAAGAGACTCTGAGTCAAAGTATGCAGTTCTGGAGGCTGGTAAAAGCAAGGAAATCCAATCACCTTTAGCAACTTTGGAGTGGGCACAGACCCACAGTCACCATGACTTCAGCCCAGTGAAACTAATTTTTGGCTTTCGACCTCCAAAATGATAAGAGAATAAATGTGAGTTGTTGCAAGTCACCATGTTTGTGTTGATTTATTGCAGCAACCTTAGAAAATTAATAAATTTACCAAAAACCTAACCAAGTGATGGCCTTAATTGTAGCAACTACAGAAGATTATATATTTTTTCTCAAGCTAAGTCTACTTAGCTACTAGCATAAAGAATAGTTATGAGTCTCATGACTGCATATTTTGCAATCCTTATCAGAAAAAGGGATGAAAGATGTTTGCATTCATTTAAATTGCAGCATACATTCCCAGTCTTGGCAGAAGTCTGGGTTAATTCTCCTGTTCTCTGCCAATATAGTCTAGTTTTTTTGGTTATATTGTCATTTTATAGAATACCCTCCAGTCCAAATTTTGATGAGGTAATGTTAATTAATCCTGGGTAGTATGAAGTGGCAAGTACTGGATAGACCAGAAGGTTAGAAATAAACCCTACATAGGTTCAGTGTGATTCTCCTGGAAACACTGGAAAATGTAAACATCTTTTGCTTCTACCATTAAGAAAAAGGCACAACAGTTAATAAGTCTCTTACCTTTGGAAGCAGCATGTAGCACACTTGGGAAAACTGTACTAATCCATTTATTGAATGACTCAGAAGGATGCCAGTTTTGAGTGGAACCCACAGCAAAAGATAGCCCTAGAGTAAATTCAGGCTGTAATACAATCATCCCTGCAAATGGGCCATATGACAGGGGACTAGAGGTATCCACAATAAATAAGGAGATAATGAATTTCTGTCTCCTTTATTTTTTTCCTGATGCTGGGGATCTTACCCAGAGCTTTGCACATTCTAGGCAAGTACTCTACCACTGAGCCACATTCTCAACCCCCAGATAAGTCTTATTAGAAGAGTCTTAATGAACGTCCCTAGGTTTTAGCAGCGAGCCTGTGACATCTTGTATTAATCTTCTAGGGCTGCTATAACAAAATGTTACAGACTGGGAGCTTAAACAACAGAAATTTATTTTCTCACAGTTCTGACAGCTAGGATTCAAATATCAGGGTGCTTTCAGGGTTGGTTTCCAGCAAAGTTTCTCTTCTGTTTTACAAATGTCTGTGTCCCCACATGACTTTTCCTCTGTACATGTAAGGAGAGAGGGCTCACTCTTTCTCTTCTTACAAGGGTCCTATTAGATAAGGCCAATTCTTGTTACCCCTTTAACTTTAGTACCTTCTTTTAAAGTCCCTGTCTCCAAATGAAGCCATGTAGTGTTTCAATATATAAATTTGAGGGAGACACAATTTAGTCACAACGTATGTATAACACAAAATTATCCACCACTTAAAGAACAGCTCCTGGCATGCTGCTGCACCATAGTAGATATAGGATACGTCATATTGTTTCCCAGTATGATCTGAGTTTTGCCTGAGTCAGATATTGTCAGGTTGACTTATCTATAAGGTTGGGCAGGCATGGCATCATTTCATCACATGACACAAGGAAAACTTTGGGTTGGACTGAGTAGATTCAGAGAATACAAGTCAATTAAATGAACACTTGACCCAGACCCTCATACCATCTCTCTCTCTCTTTTGCACAGATGAGTCTCCTTCATTCCATGCCTATGTCTTTATGAGTTTTCACTACAACCAGATAAAAAGAAAGAAAAAATATTTTGTTCATGAATAAATTAGCACAGTATGATGGCATAAGCCAAAAAAGCAGTGTTTCAGAGGTGGTGAAAAGAAAACTTCTCAGTTACTAGAGCTTTAAGAAATAAACCTGATTATTAACTTGGATTGAAGAAAAGTGGCCTCAGATAAGGATATTCAAAACTTTGAGTTACTGTGAATGGTTTATCTGATAGTTCAGGAACTTTAGGACAAAAGGAGACAAATGTGATTCAGGGAGAAATATTCAGTTGTAGTTATGACAGTCTTCTCAATGTGTGAGGATCTTTGCATTACATGTTAATACCCACTAGAAAGCATGGATTACAGAAGAGACACTGCTCATCTAAGCAGACCAAATGACTCATCTTTGTCTATTCTAGGTTTTGCAGGATTGGATACATGTGCAGAGTAATCTTGGTGGTAATGGTGAAGGTTATGCACAATTGCAACAGCCTGGACTCTTGCTCAGGATAACTAACCCAGTTGCTGCCATTATTAAAATGTCTGAGGTAGTACAGCCAGAGCTGGGCCCTTGATATGGTATAATCCATTAACGATATTGCATCCATAGGTCCTCTAGGAAGCAAATATCAAGGCAGAGTTAGAAATTGAAGAGAATTATTAGGATTAATGCCTGTGAAAGATAAAGGAAGAAGATACAGGGAGATTCCACCAACTGCAATGACAATCTGAAAAAAGAGTGAAAGAAGAGATAAAAGGAAGATTGGGTAGGAAGAGACTCAGTCTCAGGTACAACTACAAGAAAGTCTCAACCAGCTCAAGAGAGAGCTCCAGCAAAAATGAAGATTGCAAGTCAGGAATGGTGCCTGGTACCTCTGCCCAAGGAATCTGTGATCTCATCTTGAAACCAGGAAGCACCCATAGCTGCAAGTCATTGTCAGTTAACAGCATTCCTTGTGGCAAGCTATACCTTGAAGGGAGATCTGAGCAGGGCTCCTCTGTGGCTGCCACAATTACTAACTAGCCATATAGTGACAAGTTGATTACATGAGGCTCTGCACCACAGAGGGAATAGGGTTTCATCCTTGCCTGTGATGTTACATATTCCTAAGGATTTACTTTGTCTGACTGCAGAGTTTCACAGTGTCTAATTGTAAGGAAAATTCCCCACAACATTGCCTCCTACCAGGGACCAGATTTATAATAAAAGTATTTCGACAGTGGCAGATGACCAAGGGCTTTAGTCAGAGTCATGTTTGTTAGAGCCTGCTTGTACTGGCTCAGGAGGACTAGCTGTTAAATATTCAGGAATTTCCACAAGTAGTTGTTAAAGCATTGGTAGACTGAAACTGGCTTTAGAGATAATATTTACATAACAAAACTCAGGCAAGTTCTACAAATCAGGAATCCTTATCCACACACACACACACACACACAGGTGCCAGTTTACCAACACACCACTGAATCCAGTGGTGCACATCTACTAGATCACTCAGAGCTGCAACAGCCTAAGTTAACACCAGAATGTTGGATCTAGTTCAGTAAAGACACCCTCCTCCTTCTATTATTTTTACCTTATATTCACTGTCTCATTTTCCCACTCCCCTATCTGTTTCAGGTACTGCTCAGAAAAATAATTTACATTTTAAAAATTTTTTCTAATGAGTTATACATGACAGTAGAATGTACTTTGACACATCATACATAAATAGAGCATAACCTCTCATTCTTCTGGTTGTACTTGTAGAATCACACCAGTCATATAGTAATATAAGCACATAGGGTAATAATAATCCTTCCTACCCCCAAACCCCTCCCTTCCCTCACTCCCCTCAGCCTAATCCAAAATAACTCTATTCTTCCCTACTATCTCCACCCCTTATTGTGAATTAGCATCTGCATATCAGAGAAAACATTCAGTCTTTGGTTTGGGGGGATTGGCTTTTTTCATTTAGCATGATGTTCTCCAGCTCCATCCATTTACCAGAAAATGCCATAATTTTATTCTTCTTTAAGGCTGAATAATATTCCATTGGTATATATTCCACATTTTCTTTATCCATTCATCTGTTGAAGGGCACCTAGTTTGGTTCCATAGTTTAGCTATTGTGAATTGAGCTGCTGTAAACATTGAGGTGACCGTGTCACTATAGTATGCTGATTTTTAAGTCCTTTGGGTATAAACTGAGGAGTAGAATAGCTGGGTCAAATAGTGGTTCCCTTCCAAGTTTTCTGAGGAATCACCATACTGCTTTCCTGAACGGACACTTCACAGAAGAAGAAATACAATCAACAAATATATACATTGCAATTTAATCTTTATATCAGGGTCTACTTTGTTAGGGGTGTGACCCAAATTAAGACAAGTGGGTGTAGTGGATATGGGGAGAGCTAGGCAAATTCCAAAACTATTTTGAAGATAGAATCAAGAAGACTTGTAGATGAGTTGATTGTGTCAGCTAAAAGGACAATAGAAATCAAAGATGATACCTAGATTTCTGATTTAAGCAACTAGGTAGAAAGTGGTATCACTTCCTGAGAAGGCAATAATAAAAGTGAAGAAGAACAAGAGTTCCATTTTGCTGACATTGCATACGAGATTTTATCATACAACAAAGGAGAGTTTCAACTAAGATAGTGCTGCAATGTTGGAAAAACAGAGATGTTCACAAAAAGTTGGATATGGTCAGAGTAAAATTTAGAGTTTACCTCTGCCACAGCAATGAGCAACATTCACAAGAGGTACTGTTCTATCAGCACAGGTCCCAGAGGACACAACCCTCAATGGATATGGCCTGTGAGAAATTTTGATTTATTATTATAAGCCTCTATGAATTTAGCATGTGGTTGTAACAACAAAAACTGGATTATTCTAACTGATACAGAAACACTTTATTAAAACAGGAGAGAAGAAGGATATGAGGGAAATAATTTAAGGCAGTTTGGGAAATCTGATGTTGTGATATTAAATAAGCACAAATATAAATAAATATATGCAGTGATATTCCAGAAGGTAAAATGGTATAAGCACCATTTCCTAAAACAGAGTGCTAGAAAAGTGATCTAGTATTATTTCTCTAGCTAGTATAACAGAAGCATACCCTTTACCTGGATTGACATTCCAGGGTGTATACAATCAAACCTAGAAACATTCATTACTCTGTCAAGTCTCAGTTGGTTGTGTAACAGAGGATGCAGGTCATTTAGCTATGGTTTTCTTATACACTGGCTGTTTTGCTGCTGGTTTACTTTTTGCTTTTGATTTTGTGTCTGCTCACATTAAAAAGTCTTCATTCCTGCTGACAGGCAGGTGGAGACAAGCAGGTAATGAAGGTCTTGGTGAGGATTCTCCAGGCAGACCCACTCACAACTAATTGAGAACTGGTTGCATTTCCCCAAGCACCTAAATGGGAGACTGCCTAGTGGGGTGAAGTATACAACCCATCCTCCCCTCAGAGTATTCTTCCTGCAATTGCTCATGGAAATCTAAAATTTATTTACAGGAGACACAACTTTTCATTCTCTGGTTAAAGAAAAGATTTTCATTGCAAAAGTTTATTGGAGGGGAGAGGGAATGTGTGTGGAGAAAAGAGGTACATAAATCAAGTCTAACCAGGAAAATAACTCCTTTTAAAATTTATTTATTTATTTATTTATTTTTACAACAGGGGAAATTTAATGCAGAGTTACTTACATAAGTGATATAAAACCAGAATAAAAAGTCACTACTTTCTCTAGGCTAATGGTAACAATATAGGAGGCAGAGTTTGTGGCACCAGGTTCACCCCCTGACACTCAAAGTATGGGGATCTCACTCACTAGGGCTGGAGTTTCAGAGAAGACCAGCTGTTTTCAGAGAAGCTGCCCAAGGCATAAAACTAGGGAAAGAAACAACCGAACTTCTCCCATCCTCCAGTCTTTACTAGTACATCTTATTGGCTGTTAACAATTAAAAACTAAAACAAAAGCCAGGAAAAAAATAGTCCATAAAAGTCCGAACCCTTGTTACACAGGAAAGCACAAAGGAATGATAGAATATGAATCACTGGGAGAACAGACATAGGATTGGACCTGGGACTGAGAATGAACACAATTCCTTCCGTAGACATGGCTGTGCCATTCTCCACTCTTTGGAATGACTACTTCCTCCTGTCTTCCCTTCCCCGTCTTGATTTACCCATGGGATTGAAGAGGTATAATAGATTCTATTACATGATCTCATTCCCTATTCCTAGTGATTGGGCAAAGGATGGGCATGTGACCAAGCTGGTCCTATAAGGGTCTTCCTCAGGATTTATCATATGGAAGCTCTCTGTTCTGATTGTGAAGCTATAAAGATATGAATTTGTTTGCATTTCTTGTTCCTGACCTCTGATGTGTAAGAAAGTAATTTTAGTAGGAGAAAATGTAGCCAAAGTCAATATGTCAATATGCAGAAGGAGGCAAAATAAGAGGGAGGGAGAGAAAGAGAAAACTATTCCCAGCCCAATTCCAGGAATTACAAAAAAGAACTACACCCCTGCTCTTTCACTATATTGGTTGCTTGAGCCGATAGATTTCCCTTCTGACTAAAAGTTTTGTTTATTTTATTTTTCTGTCCCTTATGAATAAAACACAGATATGTTGTAAGTGAACAGGAGACAGAACACAGTACCAGACATCATGTTAAAACTTCCACTAGGGAAAAATGGAAGCTGGAAGGCCAAGGAAGAGAAGATTGTCCAGTAAAATATAGATATAACCAAACAAGAGGCAGAGAGACTGAGAATCATGATTTGAGGAAGGGTTTCAGAGTTCCAAATGCCAGTTTCCTTACAGATAAGAATGGCCAAAGCTGAAATCATGTGGAAGAACTTCTAGGAAAGTTCTTTTAAGAGACAAGGAAATGATTACTTGTTTCACTCATCTACTGCCAGTTACCCATACTCTCCTCTGTGCCACACAGATATCTCATACCACAGAGATGCATCTCATAATCAGAGACTTGAAGGCTCTTCCCTAGATATTGGCAGAGCTATGAGATGGAGAAACTAAATCTTTAATGACAGTGTGGAGTCACCATACAGCTCTGGGTTGCTTATACTTCTCATTATCTGAGAGAGACATATTGTGGTTTTTGTTCTTTACTGTTATTTAAATTGCTGTTTTTCAAGTTAACTATTCAGAGCTAATAAGAGTTCCTAATTGATAAAGAATTGATCTATACCTGACTTTTTATTAGCAGGCCTTTTTTGCAAATAAAATTTTTACCTTCAACTTCTCCATACCCTAGAAAGAAGGCCCCCGAACTGTTAAGTCTCTAAGACCAGGGTGAAAACAGTGTGTTTTAGTCAGCTTTTTCGCTGCTGTGAGTAAAAGGATATGACAAGCACAATTATAGAAAAGAAGAGGTTTATTTGAGGGCTCATGGTTTCAGAGATCTTAGTCCACTGCAGACTGGCTCCACTCCTCTTGGCTTGAGGTGAGGTAGAGCATCATGGTGGAAGAGCATAGCAGAGGGAAGCAGCTTGCATCATCAGGAAGCAGAGAGAGAGAGTCTTCACTCTCCAGATACAAAATATATACCCCAAAGCCATACCCAAATTCCAATCTCCTCCAGTCATGCCCTACTATTTCGATTAATCCCATTAGGGATCAATTTACTGATTGGGTTAAGACTCTTACAACCCAATCATTTCTCCTCTGAACCTTCCTCCAATGTCTTACCCGTGAGTTTTTGGGGACACTTCACATCCAAACCATAACACAGTGAAAGTGAAAATCCCTGATGGTAGATGATGGTGGTAGGGACCTCACTGGGACACTCAGTCAGAGGATTTGGGTAGCCTGCAGGGCCTAGAGGGAAACTCAGTGTTGGGGAAGTGATATTCATGGTTGGTCTTCCCGTTTTTCCAGACTAAAAGAATCAATAGATGCTCTTGCTTATTCACCTGCAGACCAGCCCCTTTCAAATAAATTAAATTAGAACTTAAACCATAGGCTCTCCTATTCTCTGGACTTTGGACTCAGACTAGAACCATACCATTGGATCTCTTAGGTCTTCAATTTACTAACTGTAGTTCTTGAACTTCTCAGCCTCCATAATCACATAAGCCAATTCCTTATAGCAAATCTCTATCTCTACCTCTGTTTTATTGGTTCTATCTCTCTGGGGAACCCAGACTAATATATACCTTCCAAGACAAAGGCCCGGGTCAGAAGGAGAATGGTGGCAGTATTTTCCAAAGCCAGCAGCATATTTCAGGGTGCTATTTTTTCACAAAGACCCCAATCTTTGAAGAATATAGTCTTCAAATCTCACTGAGGGTGGCTGAGTTCAGAACCACAAGTGCTTATCTTTCCAGTCTCATAAGGGCTCAGACCACTTATGTTTAGAGAATTATTAAGACAAAAATCTGGGGCTGGGGATATGGCTCAGTTGGTAGAGTGCTTGCCTAGCAAGCACTAAGGCCCTGGGTTCAATTCCCAGCACCAAAAAAAAAAAAAGACAAAAATCTTTTAAAAACTGCAGTTAGTAAAGATTATTACCAGTGCAGTGTGTCCTGATGGCCCTACTAGACACAAAACAGAGGAAGGAGATACTGCAGGAAGAAGTTGGGAACCACAGGCTGTTGTTTAAAGACAGGGCCTGCTGGGAGTAGTTTTAATGCTCTGTTTATAATAAAAGAACAAAGTTCAGAAAAGTTGCTTTTCTGTGCAAAAAGAAGAGTGACTGAGTTTGGCGGGTGACAGAAGGTAGTGCTAAGCACTTTATGGGTGTCATATAAAAATAACGAAGACCCTTGGTGGCCCTTACCTCAATTTTGCAAATCATGCAGGATGAATGAAATTCTTCTTGGGCCTTTATCTTTTTTTTTTCCTTTCTTTCTTTCTTTATTTATTTATGTATATGTGTATGTACGTCTCCAGTGGGGAAGCAGGCACAGTGGGCTGTGGGGCAGGTAGGAAGAAGTTTAATTCTTTGTGATCAACAGAGTAGAGAGACCGGAATTCTCCCAAGCAAACAATCTTCACTCCCAGGCAGCCCACAACCAAGAGTCACCCTTCAAGTGCTTTAGTGTGTGGTTTTGTAACTACTCACCTCAAGAAGTTGGACAAATCATCTGGAATGCCAACAATTTGGCCAAGGATCATGCTGTGAGAATAGGCACAGCCCCACTCACCAGAGCTCTATATGAAGCAAACCAACACCATTTTCCCCTGGACATCCATGGCAATGAAATCACAGCACAAGCCTGTGTCTCCACAGAGCACATACTGGATCTCCTGCCAGTAGAACCTGGGCAGCCAACTCTTCTGGTAGCACTTTGCCTGATCAATCTTCCTGACGGCTTTTCTGGAAGGCGCCAAATATAAGCCAGATTAAAATAAGTCTCAGGAGTAAAACCCACTGTCTAGCAGCATCATTTCCCCATTCAAGGATATTTGTAGGGATATTGGACTTGTCAGAGTATGGCCTTGGCTTCCTAGCACTAAGTCTGACAATAAACCTCGGGGAACTCTTTACCACAGCTTGAGTTTCCCAGGGGACAGTCTAGAAGATGGAGAGGAACAGGTGGAATGTTTATTAGGAGGTCAACATACATTGAAAGGGAGGCAAAGGAAGCAGAATTAGATAGAGGAAGACACTGGGTTGGGATGCAGGACCAAGAAAGATCTCAGACAGTCCTACAGGGAACTCTGAAGATGTCCAGAGATTCTTGTTGGGGTGAGAGACTGGGACTTTATACTCTGTTTGATCTGTCATTAAATGTGGGCTTCTCTGGGAATTGTGTATCACCTTGAGCAGTACTGTGCTCTTCAGTCAAGATAATTCCAAAAACGGACAGCTGAGGGCCATTTTTTGACTGCCCTATCAACATCATGAGAATAAACCTTTCCCTGATGAAAGGGACTCTACACTGTACATCACAGTGTCCATCTCACTTTCCCCAGTTCCTGACATTCCACTAAAGTTTTCTAGGGCTCTGGAAGTATGTCCAGGGATGTTCTGTAACAATAATCATACTCTAGGCTTAAGCTTAAATATATAAGATAAGCTAAACTATACAGAAGGGTGGAATTTAGAGGAAAGGAAAGAGGAGGTCACTAGTTGGGAAAGGCATGATGAATGTTCTAAAGATAAGCATTGCCCTGTCCAGGTGCCTTTTAAGATTTTTTTTTTAAATTTCACTTTATTTTTAATGTACATAATAGTGAGACAGAAAAACTCCCTAGCCCTCTTGTCAGTCCATATGAGACTAGCCCATTTTCTTGACATTTTACCTTTCTTATCAATGCTATAGTGGACAAACTACATGGGACATATATTGGTTACAACAAACCTCAGCAAAGTCCACTCTCAAAAATCCACCCTGCCTACCAACCTTACTGGGTATGTGATCAACTGAATGAGAAATGAGCATAAGAATTTGGTCAATCTCCTCTCTGCCATCATCATGGGCTGGTGAGAAATTGTGTGCCAGTGGGATCTTCAGCTGAACAGTTATGATATACAGAGAAAGGACCCAGTGCAGGACAGCTCTTTAGGTCAACAGTAAGCAGAGAAATCCACCTGGCAGGAAGAATGGAGGTTAAGTTCAAAGAAGAAAACCTGGGTGGCCTGCAGGGGAGAATTAGAAGATGCATCTGCTGCCTCACTAGCTTCCCAGACACAGGCATTTTGGAACCAAGCTCTCCAGGAGACTTGCTCTTACCTGACATGGCCAGGGTGGGCACCAACCTCTTCCAATCAGGAAAGCCTTAGTTACTTGGAGCCACAGATATCAGAGTAACAGTGCTGGCAGGGCCTGAGACAACCACATCTACACTACTCCCTGCCAGTTAACCCTGTCTCTTACATCAGGAGGACAGAAGTAGGAAAATCACCATTGTTTTCATACACAGCATCACAGTGACTGAATTAATCTTATCCTCCAGGGATAAGGCAAGCCCAGGGAAGGGAGGGGTGGAGAAGGCATCTGTCCTGCTACCTTTATCAGCATTCTTCTCCTGGCTTCTTGTGTTCTGGTTCCAGTATAGCTGGACAGAAGCCTTTCTCTTCTCTGGTACTATTTCTCATAGGAGAAGCCTGTGAGCTTGGTTGCATCACCCATCACACCCCAGTTACTACAGACCATGCCCCAGGAGTCTTCCAGTCATATGTGCCCCTCTGCTGCAGGTAGGGCAGTCACATTGATTAAGAGATTTTATTGGAAAGATTGGAGTATAGGGAGCCAGACTCTTGCAGGTGAGGAAGACCCTAGGCAACCTTAGCAGAGACACAGGCCTAACTGAGCACCCTCCTGTCCAAAACCACAGACCTCCAGGGTCCATCACCACAGGGGTTCTCAGCAAGTCAGAAAGCAGAGGATGAGAAGGATGTCTCTAACATGCAGGTATAGTTCACCTATGCCTAGGGACACACACAGGGCTCCACAGAGAGAAGGTTTCAGCAAAGGATGAAGGGAACATTTCCCCAGTCTTCTGTCAGACTCAAGTGTCCAAGTAGCGTGATCCTTGATTGGATTTCACTACTGTTGCTGTCACAAATTGTAACAAATTTAGTGAATTAAAACAATAAAAATTTATCTTATAGTTCTAGAAGTCAGATATTCAAAATGGTTCTCAGGGACTAAAATTAAGGTATCTGCAGAATTGTGTTCCTTTTGAAGTCTCCAGAGGAAAATCTGTTCCTTGCCTTTTTCAAATAGTCAAGGCTGCCCACATTTCCAGCTTCTAGAGCTCATGGTCACATCGCTTTGACCTTTGTATTCATCTTCATATATCCTTCTCTGCCTTTAACACTTTTGCCTCCCTCTCATAAGGATCATTTTGATTATATTGGACCCAACAGAATAATCTAGGATGATCTCCCATCTCAAGACCCTTAACCACATCTACAAAGTCACTTTTACCATGAAAGATAACATATTTGAAGATTCTAGAGATATATGGATATCTTTGGGGGCCTTTATTCAGAAAGGCTGTTCAATAGTTTATTTGAAAGTATGATTGAGAGCATCTCCCTGATTCTGCATGAAGTACAGCAGAGCATAGCATTGGTTAATACCCTAGAAGTGTGGACCAACCTGGTCCCAGGAGGTAACTCCCAGGGTGAGTATTGAAAATTCCAAGGTGGGTAGGGTAATCATGAGGCCACAATCTATTTCCTACCCCAAGCCATCCTTTCATCATATTTTATTTTTCTGCTTAAAACATTCCACCTCCCACTTGAGGGACTATCATAGAAATTCCCTTTACAAGTTTCCCTTGCCATAAGCACAAGAGCATATGCCCAGGAGGACTTGATCGCTGGGGCCTTCAGAAAATATTTTCTTCTCAGATTAAAAAGAGAGAGAGAATTGAGTCATTATTCCTTCTGTTTGCAGATACTCCTCTGTGTTGACATAACAATTAGATATTGAGCAAATCTTTTGTAACTATGAAGGAAAGATCAAAAGAACAATGAGAAGGGAACCCAAAGGCTTCTGAGAAAATTCTCCTGCATTTGTAATTACTAACATAATATAATATAAAAGTAAATATAAAAGCTGCATACTTCAGATAGAGCACTAATATCCAGAATATAGAAAGAACTCAAAAAACTTTACACCAAGAATAAAAATAACCCAATCAACAAATGGGGCTAAGGAAATGAACAGACACTTTATAGAAGAAGATCTATAAGCAATCAACAGATATATGAAAAAATGTTCAAAATCTCTAGTAATAAGAGAAATGGAAATCAAAACTTCCCTAAGATTCCATCTCACCCCAATTAGAATGGTGATTATCAAGAATACAAGCAATAATAGGTGTTGACGAGGATGTGGGGAAAAAGGTACACTCATACATTGCTGGTGGGGTTGCAAATTAGTGCAGCCACCTTGGAAAGCAGTGTAGAGATTCCCTAAAAAACTTGGAATGGAACCACCATTTGACCTAGCTATCCCACTCCTTGGCCTATATCCAAAGGACTTAAAATCAGCATACTACAGTGATGCAGCCACATCAATGTTCATAGCTGCTCAATTCACAATATCCAGATTGTGGAACCAACCTAGATGCCCTTCAATTGACGAATGGATAAAGAAACTGTGATATATATATATATGAATATTCTATATATATATATATATATATGAATATTACTCAGCCATAAAGAAGAATAAAATTATGGCATTTGCAGGCAAATGGATGAAGTTGGAGAATATCATGCTGAGATAAGCCAATCCCAAAAAACCAAAGGACAAATGATCTCGCTGAAAAGCAGATGATGACACAAAATGGGGGTTGGGAGGGAGGCAAGAATGGAAGAAGGAGGGACTTTACAAAGGGAAAAGAGGGGTGGGAGGGGTGGGCAGAAGGAAAAATAACAGAATGAATCAAACATCATTACCCTATGTAAATGTATGATTACACAAATGGTATGCTTCTACTTCATGTACAACCAGAGAAACAAGTTGTACCCCCATTTGTTCACAATTTTAAAAAAAAGCTGCATCTTGCTCCAGAAGCCTTTACTTACAACCAAACACTTCTGTAATAGAGCAGAGAGAAAGGACTGCTACGGGGATGTCGACAACAGTGGTATCAGTACCTCCATCCTCAAGTGGATTTGTGGAAGGAGAACATACACCAGGTGTTGATGCATGCGGCCATTGGACTAATTTCCTTGGGCAGCCATGACAAAGTGACTTGAACCAATACAAGAAAGAAATTATTCCCTCCTAGTTCTGGAATCCATACTCCAAACCCACAGGTGTCAGTGCAGCCAAGCTTCTACTTCTTCCAGTTTTTGGTGGACCCAGGTATTCTTTGACTAACACAAACCCAATCTCCATCTCTGCCTTCACAAGGCCCCCTTCTCTATGTGTGTCTCTGTGTCTGTCCTCTTCCTACAAGGGCACTTAGGGCTCACCTTAATCAAAGACCTCATTTTAATTTAATTACATATGCAAAGACCCTCTTTCTAAGTACAATCACATTCTGAGACTTTTGATAGACATATGTTTGTGGGGGACACTATTCAACCCTACAAACATGGATGACTATTTCCAGGGTTCTGTTAGGTACCCTGCAGATATTTTTAATATCACTCAGAGAAGTTATTAGAAGTTATTAGAGAGCTAAGGTCCTGCATGGAGCCTGGGAAGTCTAAATTTTTATTGTTTAGCAATCCCACTCTAACCTGAGGGCCATGAGTCTTGGAGTAACTCAGGCTCTGGTAGCATTGTGTCACAAGCAGGCAAGTTTTCAGGACTAATGAAGACCTGGAAATGCCAGCGAGATCTCAGAATCATAATTTCTGCTCAGTCACACAGAAGAAAAGCAAACTGCAAAAAGAGCAGGGCCTCCAGGCATTAGCAGGGAGTTAATGACTCAAGGAGATCTGAAAGGGTCACTGTTGAATATCGTCCTCAATGAGCCAACAGGAATTCACATGTACTGGGCACTGTGTGGAACAGCACTGGGCTCACTTCCCCTCCTTCCCAGCTTCATCAGTGAACAGAGAGAGGGACCTTCCAGGAAATAGTGCTGCCTTGGGTCCATTGACAAAAAAAAGAAAAGAGCATCTCATAGCAGAAATAAAATAGTGATGCCTCAAGGCTATGAATAAAAAGCCCTCAGCCTTAACTCATAGGATACAGCACTAGATTGGGAGGCCCAAAAGCCCAGAACCTGTTCGTCTACTGTGGAAAGGGCCAGGGTTCAAAGATATGGGAAAATGAGAGTTGTCTAAGGAATTTCAGAGGATATAACCCAAAGTAAACATGCTCAATTTTACAAAAGAAAAACACAAGGCCAGGAAAGAGGAGGTAATGGGTCAAAGTCATTGAGCCAATCAGCAGCAGAATTAAGACTGTGGTCCATATCCTCTGTGGGGCTGACACCACATTTCTTCACGTGGGCCGCTATTGGCCCTTTGAGGGAAACTGCAACCTATGCAATCCTATGAAGTCTCTAGACTGAAATAATTCCCAGAACTCTCTACCCATCCTGCAGAAATCTCCCCCGCCCCAAATATGCTCATGAGTTCTTGGAGCCAAATACTATTCTTGCTTAATAAGTAGAAAATTGAGACCCAGAGACTCTGGGACTTTTCCAAACACTTATTGCCATTCTTCCACAGCCTATGACAGTCAAAATGCAAACTCAGTCAAAGCCAAGGAAATAGTAACAGAAAGTTCTGAGTAAATGGCATCCATCACTCACAGAGAGGCATCTGGCTTAGGTCTGTCCAGACCCCTGAGAAAATATCTGTTGTGTGGGAGACTCTCATCCAGCTTTCTCATTTCAAGCAGATAATTCTGACCTCAGGAGGAATCTGAAATTCAACACAAAGCTTTCCCAAGCAATGAACTGTTTTCATTCTCTTCACTATTTATTCTTGATATGATTCACTGCCCAGAGTGCTATAAACAGAAAGTCAAAGACAGAGGTGTGAATCAGAATGGAGTGATACAGTTTCCTTATTCCCCTGTCTGTGATCAGTTATGTGCAACTAGACTCTAATTGGAATCTTGCCCTGACCCCACCAGTGCTGGCTCCCATGTCAGAAGCCTAAAGACCTCCAACAGAGAATGGAGACAGGTAGCTAGAAGTACAGGGCTCTGCTAGATGTCTTAGACGTGTGTTCTTACTGAATTTTAACTCAGAGGGATAGTGCAAGAATGAGTGCTCCCTCTTTTTAAGTAAGGGGAATCACACTTGTTCATTATTAATTCAACATATGCTAATTATGGACTGGACACTTAGCTATGTGGTAGGTATAGAAGAGTAAGGAAAAGGCCAGTTGACTCTTTCCTTCACAGAGCCTTTGATTGAGATATAACATACCCAATCACAACGGCAAATGGAAAACTGAGATTGTGTCAGGGTCAAGAGAGGAAAATCAGCAGTCTTCTCTCTAGGAGCTCTATGTTAGCCTGCTCTAAGGGATTTACCAAAGTAAGCCTTAAATTGAGACCAGAATGATGGGTGAGAAATGACTTGGCAAAGAAGGGAGGAAAGGACCCTCCAGGAACAGGAATAGCACATTCAGAGGCTTGGGAAGAAGAGGAAGAATGTTAAGTACAGAGATCCATGAAGGTAAGTGTGCTATAGGGCTAGTGTGGGTGATGTCCTGCTGTATTAGTCAAGGTAAGCAACTCTATCTAAATAGGTAAAAATAGGAAGCAGGAAAAGCTTATTTGAGTAGGTTTTGATGCAACTGACTTTCTGTTATAGAATAATTATCCTGGCTATAAAGTTGAAGGAAATATTTGAGGCAGAGACATCATGGGCACAAGGGACAGCTGAGGAGGTTATACCAATAATCCAGTTGACAGGGAACTAGCCTAAGCTAAACTCAGGGACACTTCCCAGTCTTGTGGGTGTCATATCTTAAATATGCCATAAACTTCCATCTCCATTCCTCCAGATTTGCTTAAGAAATGTTCTCCAGCACTGTACCCATGAAGAGCTGGACAGAGAATGAAGACATATTTGTGTTTCTCCAGGGTAGAGCTCTAAAGAAAGGATTCTATGGCCAAGGTTCAACTTTCCCCAAATAATAGCCTCAAGATCCTAGTAATGGCCTTTGCACCAAGCCCTCTGGAGGTCAGCTGTCCCCTATTATCCTAGGAAGATTATGCTAATGTTGAGCTCCCTCAGTCCCTGGAGAAGATAGTTTTCACATGCAACATTGTCTGGGGATACTACTAAATCACTAGAGTTTTAGCCAAAACTAGAAATCAATACCTAACCCAGATTTCTGAAGCTAAATAGGTTGAGATACAGAGGACAGAGCTGCAGCACAAGTCAAAGCTGCATGCTGTAAAATACTGCACACTTTTAAAAAATGTTAATTGGTTAGAGTGTCATAATTTTCACACACATGTAAATAAGGTTAATGAATTTTATTCCACACAGATGATTTAAATTGTAAAACAATCAAATTACTTTTCAGGTAATACTTTGGGCTCAAATCAAATAAAATTTCAAGTCATTATAACTTCAGAAAAAGAAACTAATTTGAATATGAGATTTAGATCCATTAAAAGTCTTCTCAACTTTAAATAGTGATAATAGAAATCAGAAAAGCTTGAGAGTGGTTAAGATTAATTAAGAGTGAATGCATTTGGGAAAAGAAAATTATGGTGCTATAATTTTAGAATGCAAATGAGGTCAAAAAGTTTAAACTAATGTGCATCTATATAAACACAGTCTCAATAAAGGAAAATATTTCATTACAAGGATTTAGAAGTACTGTATTCGGTACTTCTTGTTACATAAGTAGCAACAAATTGATAAATAGCAACCTGTTGTCAGCTAATTAGAGTACTTTTATGGCTGGTACCAGTTTAGAAATCTTGATCCCCTAAGTTCTCTGTGGCATGATTTATTTTGCCTATGAGGTAGACAATGTTGGTGACCTCCTTGGTCCACTTTGGCCTCTTTTTAATACCTCAGTGTGCCTAACTCCTGTTATGAGTACTTAATAGATCTTAGCTGCAGTGGTCTTAAAGAACTTTTCTTGGGCTTCTGTGACCACCTCACCCAAAAGTATAGTCAACAATGCCTGGAATTTATGTCCACACCCACTCCCTGAACTGGGTAATCTGTAAACAAAGGCAAGAGTAGTACACAAAGCCCAGCTCCTTGACCTTAAGATGAGGCAAACTCAGTGAAATTAATACTTCAGAGCATGGGGTCAGGCTAAGTCTAGAACTTGACCTGAAATTGCAGCCTTGCAGCCAGACCTCTGTTAGACCTAAGCTGTGTTGGATATGACTCCCCTGAAGAAGATCCTGTGAAGACAATTCTTTTGTGAATCTTTCACAGAAACTTCAAAGATGAAATTTTTGGTGAAGTCAGGAAACAAGCAGGAGCATGAAAGATGCCAGACAAACATGTGGACTTGAACTGATAATACAGGGTCCTCTGGGAGAGTCAACAGCACCAGCTAGTTGTCCCATCTGGAGGCAAGGAAGTTGGGCTTTCATATCCTCATGTCACTCAGTCCTTCCTTGTTTATGGTTCAACCCCAGGAGATGTACACTATGTCAGTCCTAGTAATTCTCCATAAAACTGTGAGTCACTAGCAGCCCACACTCAGAAATCAAGGGATCAGCATGTCACTTCAACAAAGGGAAACTGGATAGTGTGCCAACAGCCTCCACTGCAGCTTTATCTTGTTCCCTACACTGACTCCTCCCTCTCCTTCCCTTTCCCTTACCTGTCTCATGGAAAGCACTTTCCTGAAACTCACTTGCACATAAATCTCCATCTTAGGCACAGTCAGAGTACTCTACGATGAGCAGTTTTGCTTAACCTCAGGCTTACCTTCATCCTGAAAGCTCGATTCCATGCAATGGAGCAACATCCTGCTGTTCCGACCAGTGGAACACCCATGTTCCCTTCTGCTGGTAACAGTACCCTGATCCTCTGGGAAATCAAACTTCATTTCTCTCAATCTAAAAAGTTTGGGCACACACACACTCACACACATAAGCATACACACACCCTCACTCACACATACCAGAGGAGCCATTTGACCTAGACCTGGCCAACAAGAATGAAGATATTGTCTCTGGGATGGGCACTGTAATCCAAGCTAAGCTAGTGAAACTCAGCCCTGGGAATTTTGCTGGAACTTTGGGAAAGCAATGATTTCTTTCCACAAAAATGATTAACTTACAGTACATAAACCTGAGGTTGATGAGGGCCATCTGACAACAAATAGGAAGATTCTGAGTAAAACTGAGGCAATCACAGAAGAAAATAAAACCAAGAACCTTAATAGAGTGATAAATATGTCAAAGGACACGATGTGAGCTCTGGGTCAGTCTCTGGACCTTTCAGTTGTGTGAGCCAAATCTGCCCACGCAGCTAGCGGTAACTACATAGGCCACCAGGAGGTGAGTTTCACTTATAACCAGATAAACCTTGCCTAACTAACATCCCTGATAAGGGTCTGGTGAAAGCCAACTTTTAGAAAACTGTTTTTGAGACATGATCTAGCTTAAGAAGCATGTACTTACCATCTGGAGTCTGGGCAACAATATGACCTTGAGCAAGGGCATTCTTTTACCATGGCCTTTATTTTCCTGTTCATAATATGGGGTCACTTATAGTATGTATTTCCTAGAGATGACAGCAGAGCTCCTGGTCTAGGACTCCATGATTGATACCTTTAGGAGTGTATTCTGGATGCTCCACTTTCCTATTCAATCCCAGGTTCTCAATGCCTGGCCTTCTTCACAGGTCAGATCCTCCCCATACTACTGGTCCTATCTCCAGGGACTTGTTCAGTGAGAGCAATGGGATTCAACCTTGGTTTACAGTTACTAGAGTTGGGACCATAATCCCTGTTTATCATTTCACTCTCCACTAAGATGAGGTCAACCCCAGTGGCCACCCCTCTTCAAAGGCTCTGATATCCTTACATATACAGAATAAAGAGTTGGAGAGTCTGGACTCAAATTCTAGCTATTCTACTTATCAGTTGTACAATAGAGTTACTTCACCTTTCCAAGCCTCAGTTTTCCCATGTGTTCATTGGGAATGATGAGCATAAGATGTGTCTCAGTGTGGACAGGTTGAATTTTCTCAGGTTTAAATAACACATTGTAGCAGATGCCAGCAGCTTAGGCCATATTCCCTTGGATCATTTTACTCTTCCCTCATCTTCCTTGTCCCAGGCCAGAATTCAATTTTGTTTTAAGTTTGACCTCAGACTTCTGGAACCAACTTTGTGTGCCTTCAAGGAAGAAAATACCTGGGGGTGTACACATGTAGCCCATTTTCCCCATCTGGTTTGTCCTTAGCCAATGTCTGACAGTGTTGGCATATAAATGGGTGAAAATGTACCAGGCCTCTTGCCTTTGATTTGGGCAGATCTGAAACATGAGTCCAAAGTCATGCTCTCTGGGTCTTAGTTTGATAACACGTCCTCACTTGGCCACCTTCCCTTCCCAGTTCTACTTCACACTTTCCGACTGAATTTTCCTAGAGATAGCTCTTACTTACTTGCTCTCATGAATTATCTTCTCAGAATCTGTGAAACCCATTCAAAGCCATTCCTGTCCAATGCTTAACAGACTGCCATAGTCAGTACTCAAGCAGAGATTGCTGCCATTACTGTTAGAAAGTACCTGCCAAGTACTGACACTACATAGCACAAACTGCGAACAAGTCCCTGGTGGGTAGACATACATGCATGACAACACACGTACATGCACACACACATTGGGTTTATTCCTGGTAGAGATACTGAACACCCTCAGATATAGTGTAGATGATCCTTCTCTAAGTCACCTCTGATGGTTCCATGGAAACATTACCATGAGACCAGTGAGTACAGAAACGAAATGTGACAGAGGGCAAGTCTGGTCACTTAAAGAGTCAGTGAGAATAGGAGACTCAAAAAGAGAAGATGTGTATTACTGACTCCTACTCCCAACCCCTCACTGCACCATGGGGCAAAGGCAACTCATGGCTGTGCTTCATATCCTAGATTTTAAAATGGTTTAGACTGCCTGTTATATTTTGCTATTGCATGGATGAGAAATCCTACCAAGAAGATTTAACCACATAGGGATTTACTTTTCTATTGGGACAGGAAATTCAGGGGAGATATTTTAAGATTGGAACTGGGAGTTCCTAGATGTAACACATACCAAAGGCTCCAGGGTTTCTTTTCTTTTTTTTTTTTTTTTTTTTTTTTTTTGCGGTGCTGGAGATTGAACCCAGGGCCTTGTGCTTGCAAGGCAAGCACTCTACCGCCTGAGCTATCTCCCCAGCCCTTCCGGGGTTTCTGTCCTACCATTCTCAGCTTGTGTTTTTGTCTTCAAGATCATAGTCACATATGATAGTCACTTCATAGTCACAGTGCTCTGTGGCTGCCCCACCTCAATCAAGAAGAGAGGAGAAAGAAACATCTAGAATTTACACAGGAAAGCAAAACTTTCCCAGAAGTCCCCATCAGACTTCTGCCAATGACCAAGACTGTGTTACGTGGCCTCCATCCTCACAATGTGTGAAGAATGGTTTCTAGATGGGTACAATTTCACCTCTAAGAAACTGTGATTCCATTATCAAATAAGAGGCAAGAATCGGCATTGAGTGAAAAAGTTAACGAGCAAACTTTATGCAACTTCCCACAAAAATTCAATATTCTATTGGGTTTTTTTGAACATTGAGATTTGATAACACAGGTACCATTTTTCTCAAAGGCAAGGTCAGTTGAAGTGAGTTCAACTTAGAAAATGTAACCCTTAGTTTGTGTGTATATTTCACTCAATCTGCCTTATCCATGGCCAACATGGTGATCAGTGCAGTCTCAAAAGGTTCCATGTATAGACAGGCTCCAGGCATGGTTTAATGTTCTGCTCTCACTCTCTAAGTTTCTGAACATGGTCCTTGTATTTTCATTTGGGACAGGCTCCACAAATTATGTAGCCAGTTCTAGCCTCAACTTCAAGTAGACTTTTTGTCTGTGGCTCCTGGTGAACTGGAAAACACATAGACTCAGGACTAGGGACACTTAGATTATAAATCTAAGTTCAGAGTCATTAGGCTAAGTAGCATAACATCCTCTAATCTCAGTTTTTCTTATATATTAAAAGAAAGAAAACCACCTTCCTCACAGAGCTACGGTGTGTCCTTGATGTTTTTCTAGATATAATGAAGATGGCCCAGCTCTGTGTGCCCAGTATTTTCATGAGAATCATGGTCAGTATTGATGTGATTTTCATTTCTGTGCTTTTATACAACAGCCTAAAAACAGAGTTTGACATTCAAAGTGGCTGCCAGGTCTAAGTCTGGGACTCTGAGCCCTCCACCCTCATTTGAACAAGGAAGCACCCATGCTTACTGGATGCCAGGGAAAAGACAGAAGAGAGACTTATGGAAGCTGGCCCAATAGGGTCTCTGGTACATTGTGACCAGGCCAAGTAAACTGTTGGTACATCCATGAGATCTGGGGAAGACTCTGCCTGCTCAGTCACCTTGAGTGAAAGGACAAGGCAGTAAATCTGCTCCTTGGTAGTAGACAAAAGAGGAAAGCAGCAAGAGTTACAATAGGAACCATTAGCACTTGCCAAAGCAAAGCCCACTTTCATCTAAGGGAGACTTCAGAAGACAGTTCAAAGATCTCATTAATACGATGCAACAAGTCGCCAGGTGAAAATTGAGCCTCTACTACCATGCTGACTTCACAGGGGGCAAAGGCATTTGCATCTTTTCTCACCACAGAGGGTGCCAGCCAATTCCCTCTAGGATTAGAAAAGAGTTACAACCCTGAGTCTGCCCTCAGTGATGGGCTGGAATCCCCTGCCATGCACCTTTCCTCCCTCCCTAACGCCTCCCCTTTGAACATTAGAACAAAGTCCTCTAAGACCTGTAGGGAAAAATAAAATCTAGAAGCAAGTTCACCTATGGGCTGAGAGGCAACAGACATTCTGCTTCATTTGCACAATGCCTTTCAGGGTGGACATGGGTTAGAACAGACCATCAGCCCAGGCAGCTTGGCACGCAGCCAGACAGGATGGCTCTGCCAATTAAAGATTCACACAAAATAAGTGTAACACATATGGTTTTGCTCCTTGACATGCAGTGCAAGAACAGAAGCACTATATATCTATTTTCTCCCAAATAAATAAATCTGTCTTGAATGCTGCAATGCTCTGCAACTCCATCTGAGCAGTGGTGGTCACATAGGCACAATGTACATAAACCTGAGATTCAGTGAACTGCACACATACGTGCTAATGCACCAAACATGTTACAGTGTGTGATATTCCTCAATTTAAAAATATGATGCCCCTCCCCGCAAAAAAATAATTAGCATCTATCAAACATGGTAAACAATCAACACATGGCCCTACAAAGTGGCAATTTTATGAATTTGACCTAATATTTTTTTGACTGGATCTGCAAGTGTGTGCTTTTAATGAATTTTTCCTTTAGTCTTTAAAATGAAAGATTTTACATAAAATTTTGAACAGCCTTAGCCATAAGCACTTCATCTCCAGTTGTAGGCATTTGAATTTGCAACCTCTTACTCAGGCATTAAAATACAAAATTAAAAGACCAAATTGACTCCTGCAAAGGTATTGGGCTGGGGGTGGGGAGATAGGGAAGGTTGTTGTTAGGAAGATAATTAACATTTCTGCCAAGTTTTCCCTTCTGTATAAAATAAAAGCACAAAAATAAAAAGTACATATATACATGTTTGACTTCTTATCTATATATCTATCTACCCATGTATCCAGATATACTTTTCCATTTCTTTCACTTAAATCTTTTACTCACTAGGGCCTGTTTGATTAGTTTTTCTCCCCTCATGTACTTTGCTATTAATTTCTGGCAGCAATTTACAAATGCCCCACTACTCCAAGAACCATTGAAATCACAGTTGGGAACCTTGATAATTTCACCAAGGCAGAAGCTATTAAATGCAAACATTGGCAAAAGTTTTTAACACTGCAGAAAATCATGAAAAATGCCAAGGTAAGCTCATTGCTACTGCAGATTTAATTCGTCCTTTTCTTAAAAGCTAGAAATTCCCTCTCTTGCCCAGCAGGACCTGAACAAGCCTAAAATGAGGGCCATGTGAGGCCACATCAGGCTGATTCCTCCCCCACCCCCAAACCCAGCATGGCAGAGAAGTAGGCAGCCCTGAGGGTACAGGAAATAGAAATTGCCCCCAATTTCTGTCATCTCATTCTAAGCTCAGGACTAAAAAGGATAGAACAATAGTTAACCCTACAGCCTGCAGCTTCCATTGGTGATAACCATGAAAACAAAACTACCTGCCTGTGCTTTTCAAAATCATTTCCTCATTAGGTGTTCATTGAAACTCCAAGACATGGGAAAAATTGCCTCTAAAATTTGAGTAATGATGACCCCTGGAAAGGAAGGGCTCAAGATTAGTCAATACTTTAATATCAGCTCTACGATAAGAACCAGTTCCCTGGTCCAACCTCTCCCTTCTAAACCAGGAACATGTTCCAGCACTGGTGTGACCAGTGCCTCATCTCACTGCTCATTCTCTGCCCTGTCTTTAGATATGCTTATTCATCCAAACTGAATTCAGGGGCTGAGTTGTCCAATCACAATTAGATTTAGTTGACAAATCCTGAACACTGCGCACAGCATGTAACTTAGGGGTCTGGCAAGAAACTTATTGCTGCTCAGATGGTGTAACTGAACAGTGACTGCTTAGAGATGACAGATGTGGATGAGGTTAGGAAAGCAAGAGGATTGTCACCTTTGGTACAGGTAGCCAAAATAGAAAGACATTATCCATCCAAGGTCTGAAGGGACAAGAGGAGGAAAGAGTGTTATTGGGGTCTAGTGAGTTGGAGGCATGGACCACCTATTTAGAGACAGGGAACAAAAACATGGAGGAAACAGAAGAAATCTCTCTCCTTTACACCTGCCAAACCCCCAGACAGAAAGAAGTCAGATACAATTAACAGGGCTCCGTCTCCTGGGGCAAAGCAGAATGAAGAGTGACTGTATGAGGAGGAGGGAAGGGGAAAGAAAATAAGCATCCTTTATTTTCAAAATTAATATAAAATTAAATAATATCTATTTAGTAATGCTATTCTAAGGAGAAAAGCTAATAAACCCTAAATACACAGCTCATAACTATTTAAAAAAAAACTTCTCTTTATTCTAATCTATGCTTTCCTTAAAAACTGATATTTTGTTTCCAATATGATGTATTTCCCAAATTGGAAACATCTGCAAGAGTTATCCCAGCCCCTCAGGCTCTGCCCCCCACAAAAAGATGGTATTCTTTCTGGAATACAACACACCTGAAAAGTGCCCGCTCTAGACTATGTTTGATTTCTTTCAATGATGATGAACTAACCACATCCTCCTGTTCCTTCTACTGACAAGTCACCAAAAACTTATAAAATATCTTCTTCTCCTTCTCATTCTCCTTCTCCTTCTTTAGTACTAAGGATGGAGGCCAGAGTTGCTCTACCTCTAAGCTACACACCAGCCCTTTTAATTTTTTTTTTTTTTTTTGAAATAGGGTCTCACTAAGTTGCCCAAGCTGACCTCAAATTTATAATCCTTCTGCTGCAGCCTCCCAAGCAGCTGGAATTACAGGCATATGCCACCACTCCTGGTTAAAAATACTTCTCAATTATGCAAACCAAGTACCTCCCTATACTTAGGTTCCAAGGATTCTGTAATCTGGGGTCACAAAGAGGAACTCTGTTTCCTCCTTCACAGTAGCCCCGCACATCTGGAAAGGTGTTCAGGTTTCCTCCCTTTCAGAAAAGGGAGGAAAGATTTTTTTAAAACTTTTTATATCAATTAATTGATGCATATTAAATGGATAAGTTTCTAAGAGATGTAACTGCCAAACTGCAAGAACTACCAAAGTTCATTTCAAGAGGAAATAGAGAACCTGAAATTGAATCCATAGTTTAAAATCTTACTAGAAAAGAAACTGTAGGCCCGGATAGCTTTACTGCTTCACTAGTGAATTCTAATTCATAAGGGAAAAAAAATCACGTCAATTCTATAAACTTATTTCCATAAATAAAAGAGAAGGAATTGTTAACCAATCATATGAGGCCAGCATAGCTCTCATGAGTGTTGAAGTGAACATTAACATAATTATAGAAATTGAATCAAGTAATGTATTTTAAAAAGACTAAAACACAATTATGATGTTGTGATACAAGAAATAGATACATTTTTTGGACACAGCAGAAAACAGAGTTGTAGATCAATAAAAATAATCCAAACAGTCATAGAAACAGAATTAAAAGGGAATAAAAGCTAATTAAGGCATTTGTAACCCACACAAAAATTTTGAAAGATGCAAAAATACTTGCAAGTGAGGTTCCAGAAGGAAATAAGAGATAAAATAGAGACAAAGTTATTTGAAGAAATAATGTGCAAATTTTTCCAAATTTGTTGGCCTACCTCAACCCACAAATGGAAGAAGCTCAACAAAGCCCAAAGAAGTTGAAAGTGAAAAAAAAAAATTCCTAGGCTCTTCTTTTTCACACTCCTGAAACCAAATATATTCAAAGAAAATAGTGACATTACACATAGGGTGTAAAATGATAAGAATTATGACTAACACCAGATACAATGGAAACTTAAAGACACCTTTAAATTCAAAGGGGAAAAAAACCTTTTTTTCCCTCAAAAATAAATATAAAATACACATTTTCAGATGCACAGAAGTTGAGAAAATGCCTCACCAATAAGTCTGGACTACAAAAATCATAAAAGGAATTCTTTGACTGAAAGGAACCGATACCAGATGGAAACTCCCATCTACAGGAAGGAATAGTTGAGCTAGAAAAGTAAATGAGTGCAGGTTTGATTTTTGCATGGGGAGCTATGTGTGCCTCATTGTGGCTTAGCAAAGTAATGCAAGCAGAGGCCTCTTTGTGACAGATTTTAGGACTCTGAAAGGTCCCAGACTGGCACACAATTGTGTGTTGGTTTCTTCTTAGAACAGTTCTTCAAGGTTGTGTTGGCCTTTCCTGAACAGAGTGCCGGTCCTGATATCTGTGAATTTCCTTGAGAGGTAAAAGCATGAGCAGAAAATTTTGTCACAATCACTTGGAGTCAGAGAACTCGAAACTTTATTTAAAATGCTCTAAAGAATGGTAAATAATTTGTTTTTCAATATGTCAAATTACTTGAAAAAAATATGGTGGCCTAGAGTCACCACCAAGAGACATTGGTATTTATAAGAAGCCACCATGAACAGCAACTACCGAGGCCATCGGTGAAGAAATAAGCAAGCCCAACTCTATGCCACAAGGTAAAGTAGATTCTTTAGAAAAAGAACTGGGGAAAAAAAAAGAACTAGACATGTAAAACTAGGTGACTTGATTGCTGATACTCAAGAAGTCAAAACCACTAGAACCTCCATTATAATCTATCCAATCATTAGTGGCTTTTCCAAGTAGATCATGTGTCAGCCTTCCATATTGTCCTTGCCCTGATCTTCCAGGAGATATTTTTGGTCCTCTCCATTCAAATTCTCACCTTGACCCCAGATTTGTTTTCCTAACTCTTCCTACAAGTCAGCATTTCTGTTGATGGAGAGACACATGGTAAGGGCCTCCAGGTTTTCCTATAGTTCCAGAAAGCATGAAAGGACACCCTCCACCAATACCCCAAGAATACTTTTTTCCAAGGGATATTTTGACCTGCCACATCCTTCATTGGCAACAGGAATAGTGTCCTCCAAGAGTTTTTTGACAGATTGTTTTTCCCTCCCATTTGCTGGATTTTATCCCATACCATGCTATCATAAAAATAATGCTGAGTTACCTTTAAGAGTCAATTTCAATGTTCAAATGACCAACTAGTAAGCATCTAGAAACAGAAAGAAACCTGAAACTTATTGTCCTTTCCAGAAATAAACTTTGGATTATCTCTCTCATTATAATTCAAGAAACTATTATTAAGTGATTAATATATACTTTTGCCAGATGCTTTATAGAATTAAAGTTAAATAATTTTTCTTACTCCTGGTTTCTGGTCCAGCATGTAAAGAGGTTGAGGTTGTCACTCCATCCTAACAAGTAAAAGGCTAAACAAACTGAAAAATCGATCTTCTTACATCTGTCAGAAAAGAGGTCACAGGGCAAACCACTGGCCCCAAAATTGGAGAGAAAGACAGGTGGATAAAAAGAATCACAACTTACTGGAGCAGAAATCCAGGAGCAAAAGGCTCTGAGGGAACCAGCGCCAGGTTAGGAAAACCTAAAATGTCATTTACAAATTGCTGGAAGCTCACTATGGACAAGGCTTCATTTTTGTGAGTTTTACCTCCATGACCTCAACCAGATTTTCACAGAGAAAAATCCCTTTTGTGTTTCTGGAAAGGGAAGGAAGAAAGGAACCACTTTGAATTATGCCAGAGCATTCTATTCCTAACAAGTTCGGCCCTCAGGACAAACATTTCACCAGAGCCTGAACTATTGAGGTTTTTGGTTTATTTGTTTGTTTGTTTCAGAACCAATCAAGGAAAAGGAAAATATCCAAATCCTTTAGCATTTCACATGAGAGAAAATTACTCCAATCAGCTTTAGACTTCCACATGGAGGGGAAAATAATTCCAGTCCACCTGAACCATCCTATCCCACCTGAAGGATTGGGTAAAAAACTGAGAAGATCTTGTGAAATTCAGTTTAGTGGGACAGCCCCACTGAAAGACTGAAAACTAATCACAGGCATATAGAATGCTTCCCTTCTCCCATTACACATACTGACACATTAACAAAGTCCTATTTACTTAAGTTCATTTTCCTCCATATGTTATGTCTAGCTATCAAGAAAAAACTACCAGGCATACTGAAAATAATTAGAAGTGACACAGCAAGTATCAGAATCAGACTCATACATGGCAAGGATGCTGTGATTAGTAAACCGTGAATTTTAAATAATTATTATTAATATGCTAAGTGCTCTAATAAAGTCAACAGCATGTGAGAACATATGGGCAATGTAAGCAGGCAGGTGGAAATTTTAAGAAAGTTTTTTTTTTTTTAAAGGCTAAGGATCAGTAACACTATAAAAGAAAGAAAGCTTTTGCTGAGCTTAATGATAGAGTGGATATGACTGAAAGAATCTCTGAATTTAAAGTTAGGTCCTTGGGTAGATGAACAGAGAAACAAATTGTGGTAAATACAGACAATGAAATATTGCTATTCAGTACCAAAAAGAAAGAAGCTACCTGAAGAAAGCACAGTGTGAAAGCTCTGACATTGACCTAGGCAATAATATTTTTAATATGACCCCAAAACACAGGTAACAAACAAAAAATTAGTCAAATGGGATTATATCAAATCAGAAGACTTCTACACAGTAAAATAAGTAGTCAATAGAGTGAAGAGACAACCTATGGAGAGAAAATACTAGGAAGGTATACATCTTAATAAGAGGTTAATATCTAAAATACATGAAGAACTCAAATAATCTGATAGAAAAAAACAAAAACAAAATCTGACTGAAATATGGGAAGGGATCTGGATACATCCAAAAGAAGACATACAAATGGACAGCAAGAATATGAAAAAAAGTTCAACAGAACTAATCATCAGAGAAATGCAAAGTAAAACCACAGTGCTATATTACCTCCTCCCTTTTATTAGCAAAATGACAAAAGGTAAGTGTTTGCAAAGATGTGGAAAAGGGGAACCCTAATATAATACTGCAAAGAATGTGACTTAGTACAGCCATTATGGAAAACAGTATGGAAATTCCTCAAAAAATTAATAATAGGACTACTATATGATCCAGCAATCCCACTTCTGAATACATATTCAAAGAAATTGAAATCAGTATCTGAAAGAGATATTTGCACTCCCTCGTTCATTGCAGCCGATTGTCCATCAATCTAGCATCTATCAATGGATGAACATGTTTTAAAAATTGGTGTACATAACACATACAATTAAATACTAGAAAGTCTTAAAAAAAGGAGATTCTGCCATTTGCAACATGGAAAAACCTAGAAAACATTATGCTAAGTAAAATAAGCCAGGTAGAGAAAAATGAATAGTATATGATCTCACATACATGTGGAATAAAGAAGACAAACTCGTACAAGTATAGAGTACAGTGGTGGTTGCCAGGGGTTGGGGGTGAGGTGTTGAAGGGACTACAGAAGGTTACCTAGAGGCAAGGACATAAAGATGCAGTTAGACAAGATGAATAAATCCCAGAGATCTACTGTAAAGTGTGGTGACTGTAGTTAATAGTAATATATTGGAATTTTGAAAATTTTGGAGGGAGTAGATTTTAAGTGATCTCACAACAAAAAATAAGTATGTAAGGTGATGTATATGTTAATTAGCTTGGTTTAACCATAATCACAAGGTATACATACATCAAAATATCATGTTGTGCACTATAAATACCTTTCTCAACACTTTCTATTTGCCATCTATACCTTAATGAAAAAATTAAAATCAGTGAGCTGTCAACAGATATGAGAAGACATGGAGGAGTTTCAACAACATACCACTAAGTGAAAGAAGCCAATGTCAAAAGGTTGCATTCTGTTTGAGTGCAAATACCTGGCAATCTCCAAATGGTAACCTATAAGAACAGTAAAAAGATCCCGATAGCTGAGGGTTGGGAGGACATAAGAGAACACAAGGCAGTAAACAGATAATTGTTAAGGAAAATGATGTGTACTGAAGGAGTATGGAAAATAATATTCCTACAAGACAGCTCCCCAAGAAAAACAGAGGGACAGTGCGGTTTGGGAGGAGGGGAAATTAGCCAAACATTAAACCTCTCCCAATACATCCTTTTCCAATAGCAATGAAGCCTGAGGGGTAAAAGCAAACTTTCATCCCTTCCCAGGTTAATCCCCAGCATCTTCACCAAAGGCAAACTTTTACCACTTCCCAATCCAGTACATCTTGAGGGAAGGAGGCAAATACTGAAATGCTGGACCCTGGACTTTGAACTTCCCCCACTGCAAATTAGCTCTAAATGGAGGCACAGCAAATATTGAAACTCTGCAATGGATCCCAGAGAGAGAAAAGCTATGTGCAAGGTTTGAGTACTCATCCCTTGGGATCTGGACTCCCATCTCCCCAGATAATAATGAGTGTCAACCTTTTTACAACTACCTCCCTAAGTTAAAGTTCTAACCTGTACAACTAGCTCCTGACTGTCCAAACTACAGGTCCACAGTCTCCAGTGAAACTATAAAAACCCAGACTCCTTCTGTAACCCAGGGACCAGCTCCGTGCCCAGAAAATGGGCACTCCCGTGCCTGATCATGCCAAGTTTGCTTCCCATCTCCTGCCTCCATCATTTGTGGACCATGAGCTCACATGTATGATACTATAAAGGTAGGATACGTTTGTCCAAAGTCCTAGATGTACACTACCAAGAGTGAACCCTCATGTACACTATGAACTTTGGGTAATAATGATGTGTCAGTGTAGGTTCAATAATTGCAACCAGCGTACCTCTGGTGCAGGATGCTGATTGTGGGGGAGGCTGTACATGTGTAGGGCCATGTGGTTTTATGGGAAATCTGTTTAATTTTGCTGTTAATCTGAAACTGCTCTTGAAAAAAAAAGAAATCTATTTAAAAATGCATGTTCTAAAACCACAGTGAAAAACCACTGCAAGCCTGCTAAAATGACCAAAATGAAAGAACACATGAATAAATCTGCCTCATATATTGATGGTGGGTATATGCAATAGTACAACTTAGAAAACTGTTCAGCAGTTTCTTAAAATGTTAAACATGCATCTCTCCTATGACCCAGCAAAAAAGTACTCCCATGTACATATCAAAAAGAAATGAAAATACATACTCACAAAAACCTTTTTAAAAAGAATGTTCATAGCATCTTGATTCACAATAGCCCAAAATTTGAAAGATTTCAGATATTCATCAGCAGGTAGATAAACTGTGATAAATTGACACAATGGAACTCACCACAGCAATTACAAAGAATGAAAAACTCATATGTACAATGTGAATCTCAAAAATATATTAAGTGAAATAAACCAGACACACACAAAATGTATGCTATATGATTTCATTTTTATGACTTTACAGTGTATGCAAAATGGTGACAGGATTGAGTGGAAAGGTACATAAGAACACATTCTGGGATGTACGCAGATATTCTAATGTGCAAGCGTTCAGATTGATTAGATGGTATATTTGGCCAATGTGTAAATTGTATCTCAGTTTTAAAATGGCATATCTTCTTTCCCATTAACACAGATTGGTTTCTAAGACCAGATGCCTGACCCCTCACTGAACAAGGAAAAAGAAAGGGGAGTTCAAGATTTGGAAGATAAACAGAAACAAGCTCTGAGCCAAAATTTCTAAGAAAATTGATATCCTGACACAGCTCAAAACCAAGAGCAAGGTGAAGGTAGCCTGTATTCTGCCTGAGCTTCTCTCTGTCCTCTACTGCACCTAACTCTGTTGAAGACTCCACCACAGCAGCAGCAAAGGCCAGAGAGTGAAGCCTGGGTGTGCCGTGGAGACAGCTGATAAAAGAGAGTTGAAGGCAAAGTTTTTCCACAATATTTTGCCATCATAGACAGTGAAGCATGCTTCTTCAGTCTCATGCTGAGGCTCTGAGTTCTTCAGAATGATTAAAAGTTCAGCTTTCAAAATCAATAGAATAAGTGTCATCTTTGATGACCTAAGACAATGCTGTAGATGGATTATGGGATCATCCATCTTCCCATTGATGGGGGAAGCTATGTACACCACAGAAGAGGCATGAGAATTTAGTGATAGCTACTTGTCTCCTAAAAATTCAACCAAGTGACACACACTTTATCAGCCTATTGCATATTCAAGTTAGAAGTTGCATGCAACTGACTGGGTTTTTCTGATATGAATTATTTGACTCACTGAATGGCCAACACTGAAGAAATGAGGGTTTCACATAGAATTCTACATTTGCAGCTTCTGGAGAAAAATAAGAACAACAGTGAAATAGATTGTATACTTAAAATATATTCTATATATTAGTAAAATACAGACTATATTCTATAGTTAGAACCAGTGATGCAGGCACATCAATGTTTATGGGAACACAGTTCACAATAGTAATGCTATGGAGCCAACCTAGATGCCCATCAACAAATTAATAGATATAGAAATTGTAGCATATAAACACAATGGAATGTTACTCAGTCATTAAAAAGAAGAACTTTATGACATTTGCCAGTAAATGGATGGATTTGGAGACACTCATGCTAAGTGAAATAAGCCAGTCCCAAAAAATCAAAGGTCAAACGTTCCACACTGATTCATGGAAGCTAACCCACAATAAGTGTGGAGTGGGGAACAATAGAAGCTGAGTAGATTAGACAAAGGGGAATGAAGAGAAGGGAAAAGGGATAGGAAAAGAAAACACACTGGAATGAATCTGACATAATTTTCCTATGTTTATATGTGAATACACCATAGTGAATCTCACCATCCTGTATATCCACAAGAATGGGGTCCTAATTAGAATAAGATAAAGTCCATGCTTGTATAATCATATTCAAATGGATTCTACTGTCATGTATAACTAAAAATATCCAAAATATATATATTTAATACATTATGTTTAAATATAGAATTGGACAGTATGGATAGGCCTGAACCCCCTCATGGTAAGACCTGCTCTGTGAGAGCTATGCCACCTCCACTTGCTCAGAGCCCCACCTGTCCTATTTTCCTCCTTCATGAGTTTTTGAACCCACAGTTCAATGTTTCCTTTAAATTGTAGCCATTGACCTTCTTCACTTCTGACAGCACAGGAGAAAATTTCCCATTGGCAGTAAAACAACATTTCACATAAATTGCAGAAATTAAACTACAAAGCCAATTACTGCCTGAGCTATTTACTCAATGTTCCTGGGTGCATCCAGAAATAGGTTGTGACCTTGAGAAATCCCATGCTCCTCTCTGGGTCTCAATTTTCTGACCCATAAGATAAAGAAGTGAACTTAACCATGTTTAAGGGCTCATTCCTGTATGATAATGTATCTAACCCTAACTGCCTTGGCAGAGATGGCCCCTGGGTAGCTGAGAGCCTGTAGTACAATGTCTGACCTGCTTTTCATCCAACACATTCAGAAAAGCACATGTTTATAAAACCTTCCTTCATGGCCAAACTCAAAGTGGTCAGCATTTATGGATATTGAGCTCCTGACATGGCTCAAAATGGAGAGTGAAGGCAGAAGATAGCCTGTGTTCAGTCTGAGAACCTGCCCCTTTTCTTGGTGCACCAAAGTCTACTCTGGGCCCCGTGAAGGTGGGAGCAGGGAGAGCTAACATCAAACACAGATCTAAACATTAAAATCCAGTTGAACCCAGGCATGAAGTTTCCCCAAATGTGTTCACTCACCTTCAAGTTAGAAGTCAAAGAAAAGGTTAGATACACATGCAAAACCTCTTAACAAGAACATCAGGGAGATATTTGTGGATGAGTCAGAAATGATCTTGAAAGGTTGATTTCTCCCACAAGAATCTAGAGTTGACTCACTAAGCAATCTGCACTCTTAAAGATGGTCCCATATTGATTTAAGGTCAACTATGTATGACCTTATGGAAGGAAACTACCTATATATGTAATGTATGTACAATAACTAACATTTAATTAATGGACTATGTATGCTAATGTATTCTATTGTCTTTAATCCACATAAGGCTCCACTCAGATGTAAAGAAAACTGAAGCTAGGAAAGGCGAAGAAACCTGTCCAAGATCACATAGCCAGGATGGGCAAAAACGTAGTAGCACAGTATTTTTCACTCAGGTAGCCTGACTCCGATGCTTTGTAATATTACATGGGCCTTCCTCTGGTGGTGCACAAGAATCAGGAGAGTTCCTTGAGTCTTATTAAATCAACAGATAACCTTTCTGTCCACACGGGGAGGACAGAAGCATTCACAAGTTCCCTTTATTTGGCTTGAGGCATGCATACGCATCCATGTCCTTGAAAGGAGTCAGATACAATTAGAGGGAAAGCTAAGAAACTGTGTAATCCCTCCACCATGTGCCTTCAAGCCCAATGTGTCATGATTTCCATGAATCCCTTCGACACTTAAGGACTTACATGCACAGAACTTTTCCCCCATCTTTTTGAGAGCTATCGATTTAATAATAATGATACTAAAGACAAATATTGAGAATGCACTGTACATGAAGCACTATGTTAAATACTTCCCAAGCAATCAGTTTTCTCAGCCACTATGTAAGGTTGGAATTTCTTCTTGGTCTACATTGCAAAGGAGAGATTCATAGCAGGGGGTCTTCGGGATCTGCTGGCGAGGTCCGACCCCAGGGCAGGATCCCCTAGTCTGTTTGAGTCCACTCTGATCCAACACTCAGGTGAGATAGTTCCCCCTCACTTTCTAGAAGAAAACCAACCACATTGTACTGGGAATTTGCACACTTAGGGTCCCCTCTGGAAGCCTCCTTTCTGACAGCTTCACCTCTCCTCACATGTAAAACCACTAAATTAGCCAGGCACAGTGGTGCATGCCTTTAATCCCAGAGATTCAGTGGGCTGAGACAAGAGGATGGCAAGTTCAAAGTCAGCGTCAGCAGCATAGCAAATGAATGAGGATAAAATAGAATAGATAGTAAAATGACCAAGCTGGAGGCTAACTCTGTAGACATATTAATGAGCACTATGGAGGCCTATTTCAAATGTAAAAGACCTTGAGGCTTACCATTGGAAACAACTTCAGTCAACTTCTCTGTCCCAGAGGTGGAAAACAGAAGGTGGGGGTGAATTCAAATGGAAGTTATAGGAGGAAAAGTGGGGTGAACCCAGATGATGCTCTTGATTTTTTTCCAATACTTATTTTGCATAGATTTTGCCCCATGCTCTGCCCAAAACCATACACAAACTCCTAAACTGGCACATCATTGGTATTTTCTGCTATAAGGTCTTCTTCTGCATGGGTGGGAGTTCTTTCTCTTCTCACTTCAATAAATCCTGCTCCATTTACTCTTCCCTTCCATAATTGACCATGGATTATTTTTCTTCAAAATTTGTTAGACAAGAATCCAGAGGAAATTGGCAAAAGGGGGAATCTAGTCTCATCTTAAAACTCTGGTTTCACAAGGAGGTCCTAAGTAACTTAGAGAGACACTGTCTTAGCATGATCCAGCTCCCTCTCCTTGGTGGTATATCTTCCCCCCCTCTATCAAATAGAATCTCTCTAGACCTGCACTGCTTCTTGGATTTATGTCCAGCCCAATAACAGCCACAGGCTGCTCAGTGTCTGTTGATTTTTATCTCTACTGGAGGCTGGAAGTCTGTGTGTGAGCTCAACTGAATCCCAGCATTAACAGGGCTGCCAGTGGACCGTCTTCAGCTTCCCACCCAAAACCAGCCTTAACCTTCTCTGACTCTCCTCCCATCCTCCAGAGGCCCTGTGGTCCCCTGGTCTGTGCCCTTTCATTCCTTGAGCCCTTCACGTGAGCTGGCAACAGATCTCCAGGCTGCACTTGCACTTCAATCCTCACTTCAGCTCCCCTACTCAGGCTGTTTCCTCCCCGGCTACAGAATCGGCTTTTTGTTCAGTCTGCCTATTCCTTCTTGAAGAGTGCCTAGTCTCAGTGATACTCAGGCCTGCCCAAATGGATTGTTTGCTCAGACACTGTCACTGACAAATGACTTATCAGCAAAGTTCAATCTGGTGAGTCCAATCTGAGGACACTGGGGTAGGACCTGAGGTCTGATGCCTTAGCAGTCTACCTCCCATGGACTTTTGAGCAGTCTCTCCAAACCATGGAGTGTTTCTCATCATGTCCATGCTTACACAGAGCCCTCTTCTGTTATTGGTTTCTCCAGAATGATGCTTCCTTGGAGAAACCAGGCCCCGCAGCTACATGTTAGTCTTTGCAGTTAAGACAACCCCAACCTGGTAGAGCACAAAGAGCTTCTACCCTTTTGAGAGGCCAGGTCAACCTGTCTTGCACTGACTTGTGTGACAAGGAAAAAGACTAGTTCAATTCAGGAGGAGAGAGAGAAATAAGAGGTGAGGGGTATGTGAGCTCAATAATTCAGCCAGAGTCCAGAACATAGATACAAAGGTAAATGGGAAAATTCCTTCAAGACTCCATAAGGACCATGGGAGGATTTTTTTTTTTTTACTGCCTTTCATAGGATAGGTACTTGAACCAAATTTTACTTAAATTCTTTTTCCCTAGAATTAAATATGGACTCCACATTCAGTTCTGCAGTTTGAGTTTCCATTTAGTATCCCTTAGAAAGGTTTCCATGTCAATTCATATTGACTCATAATAGAACAATTTTCAAGCAATATCAGAGGTTGAGATACTTACAGTGGGGGCCGTCTTTCATGTTCCTTCCCTTCCTGCCTATGCGCATGTGCATGTGCATACACACACAGACAGTACAAGACCTTGCTTCTAGCCAAAGTTCAGCTAGAGTTTGTGGAAGGATGCAGGCATTAATAGCCTTAGGAATATCAACCCTGTCAGGGCATATGGGGTCATGTTTCTCTGGTGTGGATTTGTTAATAAGAGCCATGTTCTGAGTCTTTCATGGACAAAGAGGAATGAATTGATAAAAGTGTACAGGCTGCTCTGCTGAGCCACCCAAACCAATTCTTCTCCCTGATATACACAATCCCACACCCACATCTGTGCAACTACCAGTACAACACCAGGGCTGCCTCTTGCCATATGGATGCCAAATAATTAGTACTCAGAACCTTCAAGAAGATAAGTGCACAACCACAGGTATGCATACCATGTATTTTCAAAGTAGGTATGTGTGTGTGTGTATGTGCACAAACACCTTCATACTCTCATTGACCTAGTTGGATAAATACTAGCACAGAGAACTTAGCCCTAAAAGCCCACAAGGACCAGACTCAATGAATGTAGTAAAAGCAGACTTTTTGTGCACAAACTGATAGAGTTAGATTCTATCAGAATCTTAGAAGATCATGATGGTTAAATGAACATGTGTGGATGGTAGAGAGATCAGAGATCAAATTCTGGTTTTGCTGTATCCATTAATCATTTGGCCACACTCCCTAAGTCTTAATCTCTCCATCCTTTGAAGATGAGGATAACAAATATTGTCTCATAACTTTTTATTGAGATTAAATACTGACACAGTACATGCAAAACACTTAGGTTTCTCATAATGTTACTTAAATACCATTAATTGAATGTTTTAGTAATAATGAGCCATTACAGAGCTAAAAGATTTTGTAGAAAGAGGTAGTGAATATGTATCAGAATAGATGGGCAGAGGTTTTCACTTTGGACTAAGATGTCTTTGGGGTTTTGTCTTGATGTGTGCTTCCACAGCTATTACAATGTTGGGGAAATGATGGTATAACTTGCATAAGGATTTACAAAATTTCTTCCCTAAGCATCATTTTCGTTCACATTTCACTGCCCCTCACAAGTCACATGCTACATGTCCTGACTGAGCCCATTCTCCTAAGTTCAAAGGAGTTCCAAGATGGACCCACCTAAGACTCAGGGGGTGAAGGCTCTTAAAATTAATTTACATGGAGAAGAGGGGATGTTAGTGAGGAGGGCTAATTTCAGCACAGATGTGGCTAATGTCAAAAGTTCCTCCAGATACCATACCTCAATCAGTGGCTGCGCTTAGGAGATCATTAACTTGATTATATGAGAGTAAGATACATTATTTTTTGTTTCATTATTTATTTTCTCAGCATTGTTATAAAAAGTTGATTGTCACAAAAACCTTCAATTTTTCCATGAGCCTGTCTTCATTATGATTTTTAAATTATTCCTTTGTTAAGTACCTTTTCTGTTAATCATCTGTGTTAATTTTCTCTTCCATTGTTATTCAGTATAACTCAGTCAGAACTTCATTTATCAATGAGTTTTTGTGTGATTTGAATAGTTCTTTCACATCTCTTTTATTCACTTTAGAAAATTTTTCTCCAAGATCTATAATTTTGCTTTAGATTGTTTGCATTTTTAGTCAAAACTTTATGAGAGCCAAAAAGGAGCAGAAACTTAAGTGGAGAAAAACAATTGGTATGACAGGCAAGGATGGAGACCAGTGTTCAGGAGGAAAATTTCAATGGTAACTAATTTTACCAGGGCCAGAATATCATTATGTTATGGCTTTTCAAATGATAAATTATCAGATAATGATCTTTTTCCTATACCAAATGATACTTGCTCTCAACAGAATATGCAGAATTTTCAGTAAATTTTTATCTTTCCAAGAACTGTCTTTGCCCCTGGAGTTGATAAAGCTGGTCATACTAATGATATTTATGAAGTACTTACATAATGCTGGGCACATTTTAAATGTTTAAAATGTGTCATAATTCTCATGTATTATTTGTCTAAACTCAGAAATGCAAAGTTGGTCTGAAGGGAGTCTGTTAAGAGATGGCGACTGTTGCAGCAACTCAGCCCCAGTTCCTAAATAAACCCAGCACAATCCCAAGTCTTCTTATTGCTTCGAGATTAGAAGAGACAAGCCATGTCCTCTCTCATGCAGGGGTCCCAGGAAGGCTGCGGCTGAGAAACTTGCTGTCTCATTTGTTTCTCTAACATACATCCCATCGAATCCATGTGTCATTTCTGTAGCATAAGGGATGTTCCTGAGCTGTGTGCCTCCTGTCTGCTCTTTAGCTAGTAATTAAGTATGCACAGCTACAGATGTGTTGCGGGAAGATATCATCCACGTCTTGACAAAGAACCAAAATTATTCATATAATTTATCATCCCAGCTATCTTGAATGCTAACGAGAACACTCCTTGATTAGAATTGTCAAGAAGCATTTGCACCCATGTCCTATCAGGCAGCATTTCCTCTGCCAGATGCTGCCTTTCATGCTAACAGCAAATACTCTCTGGTGCTTTCTTCTTTTACAGTCTCCCGGGTCTTACAGAAACGGAATGCAATAAAAAAAGCTTACCTCCCCTCCTCCCTCTCTCTGATGAGCAGCTTTTGGGCTTTCAGGTTTTCTGTTTCTGTTTTTTAATTGAAGGGTGAGGGGTTTTGTTATTTTTTTTTTCTTTAAAGCCTATTATGAGATCCATAACATCAAACTGTCATACTTATTCTCCCAACATCAGAGTCCAGGAATAGGGATACAGATGCAAGATTCTTTTCTGGCTCAGGAGGAAACTCAGGAGTGTGGAAACTACTGGACGTTTGACCCAGGCCTAGTTGAATGTGGCCCTGTTTTGGATAACTGGCTTGCTTGGGATTGAGCTCAGACCTAGGGCACATTCTCACACCTCATTTGTGGAGGGAGTGGCAGATTTAGGAGACCGAAGAACCTATGTTATGATATGAAAAATACCCCACTGCCATCCCCAGGAAGAGGCTTTAGTTTTTAATCCCTCCTCCTACCCTGTCATAGGCCATTTTTTGTTGCTAATAAAATGATACCACAGACTAGGGAAATTATAAAGAAAACATGTTTATTTTGTCTCATGGTTGTAGTCCAAGACTGAAGGGTTGCATTTGGTAATGGCCTTTTGCTGGCAGAGTCCTGAGACAGTGAATGGCATGAGAGTCAGGGAGGACAGAGAGATCCAGCCAAACTGGCTTTTATAACAGATCCACTCTCAAGATAACCCATTAGCCCATTAACTCACTAATTGCATGAATGGATTAATGCATTAATAAGGGCAAAGTCCCAATCTCTTCTTAAAAGTTATACCTAACTGGATCTCTTCATATCTCATAATAAGGATTAAATTTCAGTAGGAGCTTTGGAGGAGATGAACAATATTCAAACCATAATGATCCCTTAGAGACAATATCAGTGCTTCTTTAGGAAAGAGGAGAACTGTCTATTGTTTTGTGGGTTTCCCAAGCCAGCTATAAATCTTCCCCTAACATTAACTTTTAATCCATAAAGATAAGTAGGGTTTTAATGCAGCATTTTGTCACCATATTCTATGTTTATAAATTAATCTTCAAGTTGTTGCATTGATTTGAAAATACATTAAGCACAAATTTATCTAATTATCCTTTGGCTAAAGGTTTGGTCAGAGAGGCCTGATGCTGAATTCTGCTATAGAGAACTGTGTAGGCTCCAGTCCTTAGCACCAGATGTGAGCTGAACATGGAGTGGCCTAGGTAAGCTTGAGAAAAATTGCCTTCAGAAGTGTTCCAGGACTTCTGAAGGAGACTAGATATAACTGAAAGCTCTTGTGGGAAGCAATTTTTTCCTTTAAGTCTATATCATAATTAACCAAATTTAGCAATTTTATTCCCCAGAAGAGAAAGCTTACATCAACTTCACTAGACTTCTGCTTTCAGAGACTTCCTACATGAACCTATTCACCAATGCACACAGTGCCTTCAGGGGATAACTTCATCGCAAAGGTAGGAAGGCTAGAAAACAGAAATCAAGATGCAAAAAGTCAGTGGCATTACAACCTTAGCTTCCTTCAGAACTTACATCAGACTTGCTGGATGATTTTAGGGATTCTATTAACTCAGAAATACTCAGATAGACCACTGCATGCCCATAGAGTATCTGAGGTCATACAGTTCTGTTTTTAAGCATTTCTGTCCCATAGTCACTGAGGTCCACATGTTGAACCAACACTTTAGACAGTAGAAAGAAAATGAAACATAACTATAGCTACTTAAGAATGCCATGGAAACCTGCAAAATGTGTAGGAGGGGTAGAAGAGGACATATGATACATTTTACTAAGTTAGAAAAATTTGGACAGATAAATGAGCTCACTGAGTCCATGGATGATTTTTGCCCAGAAAAAGTTATAAGATCATATAATTTTACATGTTTATATATACAGTTAAAATTATAAACTTCTCATCAAAAGGCACTTCTCATCAAAAGAATTACAAACTTCTCATCAAAAGAAGAGTGAAAACACAAAGCCATCAACCTGAAAAAAAATTGCTTACATATAATTGAAAAAAGATTAGTACACTATGAAAATAAAGAATGCACACAAATAAACAAGAAACAACATAAAACGTGGGCCGATGACATGAACAGTCAGTTTCATATGAAACACTAATGATCCAAAAGCAAGTTTGAGTAGTCCAGTAGCTTTTGGAGTTGAGGCAGGAGGATCACAAGTTGAAGGTCAGATTAGCAACTTAGCAAGACCTGTCTCAAAATTTTTAAATTTTTATTTTAAAAAGGGATGGGGATATAGCTTAATGACAGACTGCCCCTGGTTCAGTCCTCAAGGACTGTTAAAAAAAAATCCATGAGTGTCTGAAAAGTACTTAACCACATGGAAAGTTAAGAAAATATAATGACATGCAATTTTACTCCTACCAGATCAGACAGGCCATAATGTAAAATCTGACAATTCCAAATGCATATAAGTAAGCAGGGCACTAGAAATTCTCGTGCCCTGGTGGTGGAATGGTGTACTGATGCAACTTTCTTTCCTCTTGGAAAACCAATGGTCATTACCTCCGAAGTTAAATATGCGCTTACCTTTTAACCTAACAAATCTGCTTTTAAAGCAGTATAGCCTAGATAGGTAGTTCTCAGTAACATGACTACACCCTCAGGACAGTTTTGGAAACCTGGGAATGTCATAATGAGTGAGGTGAACTTCTGGAAATTTAGTAAACAGGGGAAAGAATGCCAGATGTTCTACATTTTTCTGGGGCAGTCACACACAAAGGTGAGTCAGCTTGCATACCACATGACTAAATGTAGGACCACATAATTTATGCAGGTGAACATCTGTTTATACTTATCTGATCCTGCAATCTAATTCTAACTTTATTTTACAAATAAAGTTATGAACATCAAACTAATTGCTTTCAAATCTTTAAATGTATTGAATGTTTTAGGAATGGAAATGCCACCTAAATGAATGGGAGATTGTGTTTTCTGTTATTGTTTTTGTTTGAAATTTACTAAAAATTGATCAACATTTCAGACAATCAAATCTCTACTGGGAACTCTGCATATGACATTTGTATGTAATTCTACATACAAATATTATTTTTCTGTCCCCTGGTGCAATTGTTCCCTAAAATTTACATGTTAATACAACTCTTTATATTATGTCACTTTTGTTTTTCTTATATTACATTCAGAACATTGCATTAATTTCTTGAAATTTTTTGAGTAAGAATGTTACATATATATATATATATATACATATATATTTAAGAATTTCATTTCAAGATAATAAAAGTAACATGACACAATACTTGTCATACATATTTCTTTCACTGATGTTAAACCACCATCCTAAGAATAAGACTTACATATGTACCCAAGAATCCATGTATGCTAGGGTTTGTGGCATGATTTGTAAAAGAAAAACAACTTTATCAAAACCCAAATCTCATTAATGGAAAACTGGATATGTGCAATCACAAATTTCCATATTAAGCATAACATGGAATATTATATGGCACTGAAATATATAAGAATAGCTATATTCATCAAGATGAGTGAGTTTTAAAACTGACATGGGGGGTGGGAGGGGTTAGCATTAGGGTTAGGGTTAGGTTTAGGGTTAGGGATAAGGAGTGTGGTAAGAATGAAGGAAAGAAGGCCTGTATAGAGGGAAAAGAGGGGTGGGAGGGGTGGGGGGGAAGGGAAAAAAATAATGAATCAAACATCATTGCCCTATGTAAACGTATGATTACACAAATGGTATGCCTTGACTCCATGTACAAATAGAGAAACAACATGTATCCCATTTGTATACAATAATAATAAAAAAAAATTAGTAAAGAGGAATGGAGGAAAGAGGGACTGTATAGAGGGAAAAGAGGGGTGGAAGGGGTGGGGGTAAAGGGGAAAAAAATAACAGAATGAGTCAAAAACTATTACCCTATGTAAACGTATGATTGCACAAATGGTATGCCTCTACTTCATGTACAGAGAAACGATGTATCCCATTTGTTTACAATAAAAATAAATTTAAAAAAAAACTGACATGGAACAAAGCATATTCCAAAATGCAAATATGTATATTAGAAATATTTAAATTTTGCAATTAGACATAACTAAATATTCTATTGAGGAATATATGTCATATGATAAAGCTATAAATAAAATTAAGGAATGATAAACCCAATTTTAGCATAATGGATATCTGGAAGGGTTAATCCTTGAGAGGAAGGGAGATGCAGTTGGCATGGGGGGTGGTACCTAATTCTTAAACTGGATGGCTCCCTATTTTTATTATTATTTGCGGGGGAGCAGTTTACTGGGAATTGAACTCAGGGGCACTCAACCACTGAGCCACATCCCCAGCCCTATTTTACATTTTTATTTAGAGGCAGGGTCTCACTGATTTGCTTAGCACCTTGCTTTTGCTGAGAATGGCTTTGAATTCACAAACCTTCTGTCTCAGCCTCCTGAGCTACTGGGATCACAGTCATGTGCCAGCACGCCCAGTTATTTTTATTATTTTTAAGAGTAAATATATATTTTAGAACACACTTTATAATTTTAAAACTTAAAAAAAAAAAAACAGAGCCGCAGAATCAGCCCAAGCTTTTACTTAATCAATTGGAATGCTTTAAAGTCTGTCTTATCTTGTACTGAGGATTGACAGAAAGATAAATAAAACCACTAGATCTCTTCTGGATTTAGTACACACTTTCTATGGTTACTAACTCCTGCTGCCTCTCATAGGACATCTGGTCAGGTGAGGATGATGTTGATATTGGAATGAAGCTCATCCTCCCTATGGCCCAGGAGTCCAAAGGAGACAGCATTTAGGAAGATTCTCAGCAATCACATGACAGAAAGGTTTGCTATTGCCCAGAAAAAGTAAGTGACCCTGCAGAGATTTTTGACCAAGCCTCCTGGCCTTTTCCTTCTGGTGGGTCTCTAATCCACCTCCATTGCAGCCTTCTCTAAATGGCCCATGCGACCATGTAGGCACCAGACTGCCAGAGAAGGTAGAGATTTTTGCATCAGAACCGAGAATCTCCACCAGTCCCTGAGGCTGCAAAACTGAGAGGAAGTTTGGCAAAACAAGTTTCATTTCATTTGAGGGACTTACAGAGGGAGAAGCTACATACTTGGAATGAAAACAAGAGCTTAAAAGAGCAACTTCTCTAGGCCATCTCCTTGCTGGGTTCTAGAATATCATATGGAAGACAAAATATTTTCACCCAAAAGAACTCACTGACTACCTGTACTCAAATCTCCCAATGTAATTCAAACTCCTGGGCAACAGGGGTAGCATCTCCATGCCCTTGGTCCCTAGCATCAGTGCCTGCAATTTGAAAGTAGTTGGTGATATTCAAGGAAGTTCATTGAAGAAAATCACCTGAAAGAGAAATACAGAAGGTAGTTCTACTAAAAGACAAATTGGAAGTATAGACACCGAAAGCAGAGCCAATGTGAGAGGTTTCTTGGTAGCTGTGGGACTTGATAGGCATATAGGCATTATGTGAATGCAAAGAGAGGGACTAGGATGGCAGGGCACCCCAGGGTGTGAAAATGGTGAAGCAAAGACTGATGGGAAAGTGTGAGGAGCTACTAACTGTGAAGGGGGAGAACTTCTTTGTTTGCAATGGGAAAACAGTAGCTGCTCAAGGCTAAATATCAACTAAAGCCAAGTCACGGGGGACTTGACTTTCAGTCACAATACAAATCTTTGGTACCATTCTGCAGACAACCTGCATTTGTAATAGGTGTTTCTGTGTCTTGTTGCTGGGGACAGCCAGCTCAGCTTTCAGTTGCATCTGGGGTGGGCAGCTCTCCTGTTGATGTCACTATCCAATCTCAAGAGTCTGCTGAGTTTCTGAACTTTTTTGTCCCTGGTATTTCTTGAAATTTGTGATGCTCCTTCAGCTGCTTCCAGGGAAGTCCAAAAATATAGAAAAATTCTCAAACCTGAGAGGCACATATGCAAAGCTCCCACTCCTTCAGAGCAGACAAGTCTAGGAAAAGAAGAGACAGTTTTTCAGAGGACTCTGAAGGATTGAGCCCCAGTTACCCACAGTGGTGATAAGGTTCAGAACTCAGGGAAAGTTCTCCTGAGTTCCTATCTCCCTGGTTTGCTTCCTTGTTCCTGCTTCCTGGTACAATTTCCCAGTGTCAATCTTCCATGATGCTTAAAAAAAAGAGAGAGAGAGACATGTCTTGGACATATTTGAGGAAAAGAAGCTCCATTAGACTTGAGAAAACAACAATGGAATGATGGACCATGAGGAAAGGTGTAACAGAGATCTCCAAAGTTATGTAATGTGAACAGAATGGGGAAGTGGTCAGGAGCAGGAGAAAGAGAGAAACAGTGAGACACACACACACACACACACACACACACACACACAGAGAGAGAGAGAGAGAGAGAGAGAGAGAGAGAGAGAGAGAGAGAGAGAGAGAGAGAGATTGGGACAGGGATATAGCAACAGAGAGACAGAGATAAACAGATGAAAAGACAAACAGAGAGAGAGAGAGAGACAGAGAAAGTCCAAAAGAGAGAGGGGTGGGAGCCCTCAGCACAAGTTGAAGTCCCAGGAGTTTTCTAAAGGATTGGAGGATTGGGTAGGAACATGGAGAAGACAGCATAGCTTCTCAAAAGAGGCAGCAGTGTGGGTCACCTGCAGGTTGAAGTCACTGGTTCTGACTATGTGGTGCTCTAGCCTGGCCCCTGGAATTGTTCCTACCCAAGTGGACTCTGCCTTCTGCCCATTCTCCAGCTTCTTTGATCTTTGTCCTGTGACAGAAGGCAGCAGGGCAGCACAGGCAGCTGTTTCTCATCTCAGAGTGTGTCAGGGCTGCTTGGCTATGGTGGCACAGCATCACAGGGTGAGGTGATGAGCGGCTCTCTGGTCCTTAACACCTGGGATGACACCTTTACAATCACATAAATTATTCATCTTACCCAACAGAGCACATTTGCAGGACAAATAGTAACTTAATCTTATTAATATTAATGTTTAATCCAGAAGAGTCAGTCTAGGACAAAATACTAAGTAAAAATGCCTGAGAACAGGTCCTGAAACAAGGTTGGCTCACGAGGAACTTAGTACACAAGAATCTAAATGGAATCACCAATGAGGTGTTACCATGATCCAAGTCTATCTCTGTGGATTCCTATATTTTCATACGTTGGCTCCCCAGGAAAAGTACTGAGTTTTGACATCCTTTTCTATAAACTAGGGACAGCCCAAAAAGTTACAGTGGACATTTAGCAAGGTAATACATGGGACACTCTAAGCCCAGAGCCTAATACACAGATATACTCCATGAATGTTGGCAATTATAGTACTCCATGCATAAGTATTGTAGGTATTCTCTGCTTTAATTAGTTGTTCAACACTTGAACCACTTTAGATAACTCCATCTACACTTCTGAGAAACTATCCCTGTCTCCAAGTAGGACTGGACATCCCTCCTCTGATCACCAAATGCTATCCAGCACTTTGTTTCATGTGTTTACAAATTTGTCCACACCTTCCTAATACTTTATTCTGTCATGATTCATATTCTTCGGAGCCTTTATTCTGACTTGCAACTATTTCCCTTTTTCTATCTGTGGCTCTAGATCACAGGTGACACAAGGGTGCTGATCACAAAATTCTGTCTTAGTTCTGGATTCCAGAAACATGTGCAACAGAATCCTAGATACAGTTAGTTTGTGTGAGAAGTGATGTGAAGTACATGAGGAGAGAGGAGAAGACAGGGAGAATTATTAGGTTACCACTGTGGCACCAGGAGCTCCATGTGCTCAGAGGAAGGCTATGTGACCCATGCTCACCACAAAGCAAGGAGGAAGCCAGGTGTTCATTCACCAAGCTCTGAATGATCTCTGCTTTTTGATGTCTGACCAGAAGGCATGTCCTTTCATTGAAAGTTAGAGCTTCCAACCTCTCGACCAACCCCACTCCACTGAGAATGCATAACACTTGTATTATTGATGTTGTTCCAATGTGTGCCTCCTGTCCCCTCTCAGTCACTAAGCCCAGAACCATGAGGACAGGCCCAGAACTTTTGGCTGGAGAGACCAAAGTCACTCTCAGAGATCTGTCCTCAAGAAGTGTTGAGTGGACAGACTCCAAGGAAAAAAAAGAACTTGAGTGTGACAAATGTTAGAAGGAATGAGGAATATTCTGTGGAACCACCAGGACTGGTGAGGGTGAGAGGCAGGAAAAGTCTGTAAGGGAAGGGAACACTCAGCCTGATCTTGAAATCATATACAGAAAAGTGTTGGAAGACATATAGAAACTATAGATTTTGTTTGAGCCATTAAGGCAGGGAAGTTTCTCTTCTGGGAACTCCTGGGTGAAATTCCACTGTTTGAGAAAGCCCAGATCATGCTGGCACCCTGCCTTAGCTCATAGTCACACATTCAAACACAGTCACCCGGAGATGGGCATAACCTTCCAGGCAGGGGGTGCTGGTAACCCCAGCAGAGAAAGAGAGCAAGACAGGGAGATCAGACCAGAACAACAGCAGGGGCAAAGACTTTGAAGCAGGAGAGAACAGGGTACATCCAGGGATAGCAGACAGTCCAGGAAGATAACCAAGGCATGACAGGGATGCAGGGGTGAGGGGACAGGAGGGCATTAGCTGGAGATCTGTGGGTCACACGTTCAGATACTTAGGTTCAACCTTGTAGGCAGGATTGCAGCCAGCGGGCAATGTGATTGAATATGTGTGCTTTTTATCTCTTTGGAAGGCAGTCTTGTGAAAGGTGTATGATGAAGGCCTCAGTTGGGGCATGTCAGGTGGATCCAGGTAAGAGGTGAGAGGTCTCCAGTAAAGCAATCTGGAGAATGGAATGAAGAAAGGCAAGGGTGATCACTCACAGTTCTAACCTGAGAGGATACTCAGTGGACACTCTGCATGGAGGGATAGTTTCTAGCAGATGGAACAAATAGCCAAGCAAGGCACAGAGATGGAAATCTCAGGTGTGTGGAAGTCTTCTGGTTTGGTTTTACCTGACTGTGATCATGATGAACTGTTGAAATTGAGAATGCTTCAAAACCTCAATAGCAATTTGACAAAATAACAGAGTATGACTGTTCAATCTAATAATAAAAATTGGGGGCTTGTATATTGTATGGCTTTTTTTAAATCTCATTTTTCTCATAATTCAAGTTTTATTGTAGTCTACAAAAGTATTGGTCCTTGACTGATGGGAAATACAAAACCTGGTCTTCCCCTGCAGCTGGTTGAAAAGCATTAGTTTAGGTAACCTCCCTATTGGCTCCCATAAGCTGAGTCCAAACTCTCTCACTCCAGGGTTTTATTTTCTCTTCCTACCAGAAAAGAACTCCCCCACACTCAAAGTGAACAAGCAAAGCTGAATGTTCCCACCCCACTGCTCTGATCTGAGAGACTCCTGGCTTCAAAAGCATATTTTAGATCAGACATTGTGACAGAGACCTCCCTAACTCAGACTGAAAGGGAGTGTTGTTTAATCTCTGTAATGGCAGTGACATGGTCACATGTTCCTGAAGCCAAGCCACAGAGAGGGACTAAGCCCAGATGGCATCTGGCATCTCCCAAACTCCAACGCTTGCTGTTGGCAGCCAAGCTCACTGGAGGTCATTAATGTGGATCACCCGTTAATAGACTTTCTGTGCTAGTTCTGTCCCCCAGCACTATTTTTAACTCATTTTGGACTTTGAATTGTCCAAATGCATTTGATTTGTTTGTGAATGTGGACATAAATAAGCCCTTCAGTGCTATTTCTGGGCTGCTCCTCAGAGTTTCAGAAATCAAATTCTTGCAGCTTCATTCACTTTACTGAAGCCTGATTAGTTCCTGCAACTTACAGAGATGGGGAGGGGAACCACCAAGCTCTCCCTTGCTACCTAAAGTGGCACTCTACATGTGCTCATTTCAGAAAACAGCAACATCAGCCAAAACAGTGAGCATTCTTCTGCAGAGTTTCAGAGTGGGTGCTACCCCATTCCCCTTGAGAGAACATGTCAGCCCAGCAGCCACAGCCCCAAAGAACACACTGTGGCAGACCCTGTGGGGAAAACATAGTAAAATGCAGGTGATCCAGTCTCAAAAATGTTACAACAAAATGCAAGGATTACAGGAATCAAAGTGTTACATGCTGGTGACTCACAGGCCAAACCATCCTGTGGATTTGTTTCATTGGAACTGTGCACATTTTTAAAATGGAGAAGTTGCACATAAAAAGTCTGGATTTCTAAATTTCCTTGAACACTGGGCAGAACTGGCCTGGCAACTACATGACAAGATCCAATTGAGGCATCCTGCCATTGAGTTTGAGAGCAGCTGGTAGAGTGAGGGGGTAAATATTTAAAAAGAGAGAGCCTCCCTGACCCTAATTCTAGATTACAAAGCAAAGGCTGAGAACACTGACAGCATCAGGAGAGAGAAGTGGTTTAAAAAGTAGTATCAGTCAGTTAGGCTAATTCAACCAGGTTCCCTGGAGGAGATGGGCTTTGCAGAAACCTCTAAGAAGCAGAGAACATAGCCCAGACTGGCATGGTCTGTCTGCTACACCATCAGCTCCCACTCTTATGAAAGTAGGCATGCAGGCAGGCTGGGGCTATGGCTCTACTTTATTTCTTTAATCTCACCTGCTTTGATCTCACCTCTTCCCTCATTCATTAAGAGTGTATTTAGTACCTAAGATTCTTTAGGCACTAACCTAGTGATGGTTCTGGAGAGTTAAGAAAGCTAGGCCTGACCTCAAAGAGTTCAAGAAATAGTCAAGGGAATGGGCAAGTGAACAGAACTAGTGACAGAGCCAAAAGGACATTAAGATCCTATTGAAGAGCACCCAACTTCAGTGACAAAGGAGCCCAGTTGGAGCTCATGAGAACATCATTAACCACCTACTTGTGGTGGGAAGCCCCTAAGATAGTCAAAAGTGATCACCACCACCGTCTTTGTATAAACCTCTTCCCTTGGAGGTAGGTGGGATCTGTGACCTGCTTCTAATGAAATGAATACAGCAAAGGTGACTATGATGAGATGCCACTTCTGTGATAAGGCTACCAAAAATTAACTTCCATTTTCCTAGAAGATTCTACTTTCCTCTTGACTTGCATGTTTTGGTGAAGCAATTAGAAGTCCACATTTGAAGGAAATGAGTGTGGCCTCTGGCCAACAGTCAGCTGGGAAGTTGTCTTTGGTCCACTCAAGGGATTAAATTCTGCTAAAAACCTTCCCCAATCAAGTCCTCAAATGAGGTCTCAGCCTTGCCTGACACTTCGCTTGCAACTTTGTTAGGTATTTTGAAGCTAAGAACCCAAATAAGGTTTGACGCCCTCCTGGCTCAGACACTGTAAGATAATAAATGTGTGTTGTTTTATGCTGCTAAGTTTGTGCCAATTTGTTATATAGTAATAGAGAACTAAAATGCATCCCCTGGTGTGGGGATAGCAAGTCCTTTATAAATGCCTTCACCAGGCAATGTATGGCCTGGAAGGACAAGTTGAGTCTCTGCTTGTTGGATGAACAGTGCTCAGAAGATAGTTAAGGTAGGGGAAATAGCAGGTGGGTATTCAGGCAGCAGATGCCAGAAACCACAGCTGTCTCCTTGCCAGCAGCCAAGGTTTCCTTGCATGAGCAATTTCCTCAGTTACTAGAATCTGGAGGCCAGGGATTCTGGCCTCACTTCTCATCTTGGCCAGGACCCCAGCACAGCATGGGCCTGAATTGAGTATGTTCTCTATTTCTTCAAACACCTCCTGAGCATTTGGTTTATCTAGGACCTAAGCCAGAGAAAGAGAAGACAAAGAGAAGGGGAACCCATATATTTAGGAAGTCCTCTAGATGGCAAAGGAGAAGCTCATGGGCTGTGGACATCAGCAGAGGGCCACAGCCTGACCCTGCTCCTTAAACATCCCACCCAAGTCACTTGGACCTGATACTGAAGAAAATGAACAGCATCAGTCACAAGCGTGAGGGAGGCAGTGGTTGAACCCAAATACCATTATTAGCTCAGGAGCTCATCAATTTTTTTTTTTTTTTTTTTTTTTTTTTGGTACTGGGAACTGAACTCAGGGACACTCAATCACTAAGCCACATCCCCAGCCCTACTTTGTACTTTATTTAGAGACAGGGTCTCACTGAGTTGCTTAGTGCCTCACTTTTGCTGAACTCATGATCCTCCTGCCTTTGAACTCATGATCCTCCTGCCTCAGTCTACGAATCCTCTGGGATTACAGCCATGCACCACAATGCCTGGCCTGGTCATTCTTTTGTAAGGTGTGAATTCCTAGGATAAAGACCCTGCAATGTGTTGAACTGATTGATTTATCTCTGACAAGAGTGCTCAGAATTATAGAATCTCTGAAGGGATCCATTGACTTAAGCTGGTAGTTTGGGCTTGAGTAGTATCAGAAAAAATAAAAACACATGGAAAGATTCAAGACATTTTGCAGGAAGCAGTCTCATAATTTGATGATTTATTGGATGTAGGAACAAGAAGGAAGAAGACACTGATAAGCTTTTTGTCCTGATCCCCCGCAAATGGTGATTATCCAGGATGGGGTTGAACAGGAGGTTTTGAATTCCATTTACAGTGTGTCCACTCTAAAGGGGCTGAGACATAGCGTTCAGTGAAGATTGTTGGCTATAGGAGCCTGAAGCTACAAGTCCAGCTATCCAAACATTTGCATATTGTTGGCTCAGAGAAGATGTGCGAGACCATGGAGGTAGAAAATATATAGAAAGTGTGCTAAGCAGTGACCTCTGTAAAGAGAGCTGCATGACTTTTGCTCTAGTAATTTCACTTCTAGAAATTTATTCCAAGGAAATGATCAGAAATGTGCAAGAGGGTATGCTTCAGGATAATGACAGAGTTATTTATGTTTTTGAAAAATAAAAATAACCAAATTTTCCAACACGAGGGGAAAGTCAAATTGTGTTCCAAAGCATGAAATACTATACAGCCACAAATACATCATGGCATATAACTTTAAATTATGGAGAGAAGGAAGCCAGTTCCTGAGACATATGGAAGGCTTATCATTTTTGTGTAGATGTGCACACACAATCACAGAGAAAATGAACTAGAAGGTCACACGCTGAAATGTTAGCTGTAATGATCTTTGGTGACTTTAGAGGTGAGTTGGGTTTTTCCCATTTTCTTCTTTCCTATAATTTTTTTCTCTACATTGACTCTGAGCTGCTTTTGTAATTAGGAAAAAAATGTTCTGCTTAAAACCTCCCTTTTGGTTCATTGGAGACCTCACTCGGTCAGATCTGGGAACAGTTGTTTTAATGTCTCCCTCCCTATCTTTACCTTGGGTAAATGGGCTTCTGCATAAATTCCACAGAGAAACTCCCTGCCTTATATTACATTGCCAATTTCACCCTCAGCACTCTGCATAAACACTATTCCGCAGCATTAGGTCGCAGCCATTAGCAGGGCAGATATGGGCCGACTTTTCCTCTCAGTTTACAGCCCTTATCATTTGCAGCTCTGCTTTAAGAACTCAAAATGATGGTCTGCCCATACTTACATAAAAGTTCAAGAAAGTCTTGCCATTTAGAGAGCTATAAAATGCGTCTGAGAGTGTGACAAACTCTCACATGCATTTTCTAAAGTGCATACTAACTAATCAGCTGCCCTTTCCTCCCAGGAGCCCCCAGAGCAAATGCCTCCTTGGGACAATATTCAAGAGCAATTGAGGCCAGGCACAAGGACGGCCTACACAGTCATTCATGCTGGGTTTTCTTGTGATGGAAAACCAGGGCTTTTTCAGAACTGTAATAGCATGAAATTAGAGCTCAAATATTGCTCAAAGTATTCTGTGGTTTAATAGTCCACGTATTTAGATTGAAGCTTCCTAAACTTCCAGGTTAAAGACCCTACCCATTGCCTCTTGCTGCTGACACCACTTATAAAATGGCTTTGGCACAAAAATATTTGGTGTTGAGCATAAACACAATGAAATCCTTATTTGCTTCCAAAGTTTTTTTAAAAAGCTTTCCCACCTGGGACCAAGGATCATGTTCTACTGTGATATAGATGGTACAAAGAATAATCACTAAGCCTCAAATCACACATCATGTATGGCCCACAGTTCATATCCAGCCTGTGATTGTATCATAGCTTATTAAAAATAGAGTTTTTATCAACCTTTTAAAAAAGCCAAAGATTTCACAGAAAAATCATGACATTTGTTCTCTCAAAAATATGCAGAGGTTTTGAAACACTGAGTCCTTTAGCACCTGCTGCCTCTTTTAGACAAAGTCTATGTTCTTACCTTACTTCTGTGTGATGTACCGAATGTTGTGTCCTCTAAAACCCCAGTGTGATAGTATGAGAAAGTCAGGCCTTTGGGATATAATTTGGTCATGAAGTTGTAAGATCTCACAAATGGAATTAGTGTTCTTGCAAAAAGGACCCTAGAAATCTCTCCTGCTATCTTTGTGCCAGGTGAGGATATAAGAAATTGGGAGTCTGCAGCACAAAAGGGGCCCCTCACCACAGCCTGGCCGTGGTTACACCCTGATCTTGAACTTCCAGCCTCCAAAACTAAAAGAAAAATAAACATCTTGATTGTAAGCCACACAGTCTAAGGTAGTTTATTATAGCAACCCTAACTCTGATGAAGATATTCTGCCTACCCTGGCCTATTTCAGTCCTGAAAGATGGCATCTGGGCTTTGGAAAGCATTGCAATAAACACACACACACACACACACACACACACACACACACACTGAGGGAACAGGAAAGGAAATATGCCTCTTCCTTGCATTCTTCTCTACTCGAGTCTGAGCAACTGTGGAAGTTTCAAAGGGCAGGCTTCCAGGAGCTCGGTGCTTGCCCTCCTATAACCGAGCTGTCAGGTATAGGAAGTCATACATCAACTATGCATTTCCACTGTAAAAATCCCATTCACCTGTCAGGGACCAAGAAGTTCTCATTCTGAGAACATTCTGACCTTTACAATAAGCAGCAGCGCCCCTCCCCCCTCCTGGCTGATAATTCTGACAGTATGGCGCCTATGGTGCCGTCCCTGCTTCTCTTCCGGGACTTCACCTTCCCGCCGTTGGGAACCTCACCTTCCCGCCAGCGCGAACTTGCAGCCTATCAGGAGCCCAATAGAAGAACAAAGCCAACCAGGCTGCACCTCGTCATACCCCTCATTCCCTGAGCATATAAATACCCCTGTGTGAACAATAAAAATTTGCAGCTTGATCAGAATTCCTGTCTTGCTGCCTCTCCCTGCGTCTCTTGTCCCTTCATTCCTTCTCTCTTAGGTTTGTCGTTCCGCGTTGATGTCCCGCGGGTCGGGACATTCACCACATTTGGCTTCAGATCACTCAGCTCAGGGGTATAAGTAGAAAAAAGTGACAGTGTCAAGGGAAGTAAAGAGAGTTCAGTCTGTGTCTGATGACCATTTCTTCTTCAGATAGTTGAGAATTGTTATGCTTTGGGTGTGTTCCCCAAAATTGATGTGTCAAAAATTTAATGTGCAGTGTAATAGTGTTGAGAGGTGGGAACTTTCAGAGGTGATTAAGTCCTGGGGACTCTGCCCTCATGAATGGGTTCAGATTGTTATTTCAGAAGTGTTCCTGAAAAAAGGATTGGTTCATCCTGTTCCCCTCACCTTGTGCCCATGCAAGCGCGCGCACACACACACACACACACACACACACACACACACACTGCTCTCTTGCCCTTCCACCTTCCACCATGGGATTAAGTAGCAAGAAGATCATTGCCAAATGTGATCCCCTTGACCTTCGACTTCCCTGCCTCCATATCTGTAAGACAAAATGTCTTTTTTTTATGAATTACCCAGTTGAAGGTATACTATTATATCAACACAAAACAGACCAAAGGAATAATTTAAATACAAATGCAAATGTTATTCAAATGTAAATCAATTTACATAGAATAACTATTAGATCAAAATCTCTTTTTTAATATAGTCTGCCCATTATAATGGGGACTATTTGGATCTTTTGAGCAAGGATGACAAAACACTGTCAGTGCCTCTGGAATTAAAGTTGAGTGTCATCTGCTGTAGTCATGAACCAGCTCTGAGATATAAACAAGATCATCTGGCATGTTTTGGCCTGTGGAAGAGAAATATGTCTTGTCCCATAAGAAAGATATCCCCAAGCTCACCTGAAGAGCCAAAATTGCTAGTGAGAGTCCAGGTGTCTCTCAATTCATCCATGCCTCTTACAGACCATCTGAAACTGCAGCAATCTCATGGATAAATTGAACATGCTGTGTGAAGGGCAGGTACTTAAAACAAGTAAAACTGACAATGTTTTTAAGTTACCATACACTCTCATGATGTCCCCATGACTACCCCATGTCCCAGCCTCATGGGACCTTGCTGTCATTTGCCTGTTATCAAATTCAAACTAAAATAATGTAATACACAAAAGAAAGGTGAAATTCAAACTATTTATGAAATACCCAATATGTAATTGTTGGCTACCAAATTATGGTGGAAGGTTGAAAGAAGGTGGGACAGTTTTCCTAACAAGATGCTTATCAAGGTATCTTTCCAAATATTTTAAAGAAAGATCTAGCAAATAAAATTTCCCCTTCTCATTTTAACTATAAGTATTCTTTGTCTCCAAATGAACTTTGTCCACAACTATCTGAAGACTTGAAATTCCAGTGGTACATCCAGAGCATACCCTTTAGATGGCTTATTACTCTTCATAGACTTCATGGTACCTCCTGTGTCATATCTGACACTTTCATTCAGCCACTTGACTTCTATAGTCATCAGAGTACATAGCCTCTGAACTGAGCCAATGCCAAACTGGGCTTTAGATAACAGGAGCAGTTCCATCCATGAATAATTCTGAAATATATTCTGTGAAACTACAGCTCCATTATTAGACAGATTTGTTGTGCAAGATATCCTTATCTTCAAAAACATCCTACTTCCTTGTTTCATTCCATCCTAAGAACTGTTTCTACTCATTTACCAATGGCAGGTCTTTGGTTCTTTGAAGTCAGCTCTCTTACCATTCCCACTGAGAATTCATTTCTTTCCTTTAGAAATTTCTTGACTTACATGAACAACTGATTCAGAAGACAAAAAAACAGTCCTCTCAAAGGGGAGTCAAAATAAAATAAAAATGCTTTACAACTTTTTGGGCTCATCTGCTACCATTAGCATAGATCACTTGTAAACTGTTTTTTTTGCCCTGAATCTGAGGATTTGAGCAGAGCATTAATCCCTCTAGACAAGACTGTGCAAATGAGTTAGAGGCTCCAAATACAGGGTGTGTTTTTCAATTTTTTGTGTTAACTTGACTTGACTAGGAGATGCTCAGATAGGTGGCAAAGCATTATTTCTGGTTGTGTCTATGAGGGTGTTTCCAGAATAAATCAGCATTTAAATCAGAGGGCTCCATAGAGAAGAGTAAATTCCATCTCTCTTCTTGAACTTGGACATTAGAGTTCCCAGTTCTAGAGCCTTTGAACTTTAGGACTTACATCAGTACCCACCCTGGTTCACAGGCCTATCATTTAGGACTAGAAGATATACATTAGCTCTTCTGGTTCTCAGACCTTCAGATTAAGACTGAATTATACCACCAGGCTCTCCAATTTGCAGATGGCTTACTATGGAACGTCTCAACCTTCATAATAATGCAAGTCAATTCCCATAAGAAATCTCATCTATATCTACTTCTATCTTATTAGTTCTGTTTCTATAGAGAACCCTTATTAATACAGAGGGCTTCAGTGGGAGAACAAACCAGGTTTTGAAAGAATCATTTGGACTGAGCTGCTTATGACTCTTAATACCCTAAGGTATAAGACAAGGATAATAATATCTACTTTAGATTGTCATTGTGAACGTTAGATGAGGTAACATCTGCAAAGCTCTTAGCACTCAATAAACAACATCTGCATCTTGTTGTTGCTGTTGTTATTTTTATATCAGTCAAGGTTCTTTAATTGCAAGCAACAGAAATCAACTCTGGTTAACTTAAGCAAAAGTGGAATTTAATGGAGAGACATTATAGAACTCATCAAATCAAAGGAACATCGGGACAAACAGGCACAAAACAGGAACAATGGCTACTCCAGGGGACCAGGCAGTAAGAGCTAATTGGCAACTTATCAATGCTAACTATTTTATCCGTCCTTGACTTATGCCACTGGAGAGTCAAAATCCCAAGGAAGAAATAAATTTGGCTATCTTTTGTCATATGCTCTCCTTTTTTTAATGTGGTAAGCAGGGCAGAGTGCTCCACCAGAGGGTGGACAATCCCAGAGAGCTTGCACATAGCAGAGCAGAGGTAATTTCTGAAAGGGCACTAGGGATTCTTTTACCAGAAGAGGGCATGGATGTTATACACAATCAGCACAAACCTGATACAAACCATCCTTGATCTTTGCAGAAGCTCATGTCATCTGCCCTTAGTATGACCAGAGGAGGCAGACAGAGAAGCCAGAGGCATGATCATCAGCTTCCTTTCCTCAAGAAAAGAATCTTTCTTGTCCATTTGTGTATTGCCCTCAATTACCTTAGCCCTAGAGTCTTCCTAGTTGGACATAGGATTGGGTCACCCAGTCCCCTGTGGCAGTAATGTTAGTCATTTAAGAGCATTCATATTTGGGCCTGGATGACAGCACAAATTCTGCAGTAATTTAACACCGCTTTACTTTTATGCCGTTATTAAAAAGTTTTCTCTTAAATATTTGAGGTGTGATTCTGCTCTCTCATGCATATGCTAATGCAAAATTTCACACCTGTTGGAGCCTTGGCTCATTTGTTGGTGAGATCTGAAATGGCACCTTTATGGAAAATGGTAAAATTCTTATTACAGCCTAATGAATAAAGTGCACATGATCCAGCTGTGTCAGTTCATCGCTCCCCTCGCCTTCCCAGGAAAACTCATCCTGGTAGTAATTGGAGGAATGTGAATGCTGCTTCATGTCTTAATTTTAAGATGTTTTGAAAGACAATATGTGCAGCAATAAAAGCTCAAACACATCTGAGATGTGTTTTGTCTCTTTTCCTAATTATATTAATAAATAAATAGTATTTGTTTCCTTTGTTGTAAAATTAAATATCTTTCTGAATATCTCTCCCCTTACTTCCATGAGAAAGAATATACTCCCTTAATGAGGACAATGCTCCTGATGAGACTCAGAAAAGAATGAAGAATAGCATTTACTTTGCAAACACAATAGCACAAGAAGGAAACTCTTCCTAATTTCTGAACATCATCTCTGGATGGATATTACAGTTGTCATTGTCTATCCCAGTCATCTTTTTTGGGAAAATGCCCCTCAAATTCATACTGTTTGGGGTCTCTTTACAATGTTATACCTCAAGGAAATCATTGTTGGGTCATCTGCAGAGGGTAACTTGGGGTTAGTCTCAAACAAAGCCATGTCTTGGCACTCAGGAACCAATAACCCAATAATTCTACAGAAATTGTGATAATGAGGATGCCTTGTTTCCCACAATAGCCTTAGTGCCCAAAACAGTGCCCAGCCCATAACAGGTGCCCAAATATGTTAAATTAGTCTTGAGAGTATGAATCCCAGAAATTGGGGAGACAGCCATTTTCCATAGGTTGATGGTATATAACCAAGTGATCTGGAGCAAGTCACATCCCCCATCCATTAAATGAGGAGAGTCTCAAAAAAGGTCAGCCATGTTCTGGATTATTTTTATTAAATTGTCTATCCAGACTTCTGTCTCTTCATCTACAAAAAGGGGACAAGATAACTTGGAAATCCGTTCAACTCAGACATTTTGATACCAAATAAAAAGTTCCTTGCACATAAGCTCAGAAAATCTTCAAACTGAAGGCTGCCAAGGTCAACCAACTCTTTCCCCTGCCTCCATGCTGCTGTCTGTGAGGCTGTCCCTATGTCCAGCTGGCAACCAAGACCATACCCTTTGCCTGTGCCCCTGCCAGCCCCACCCCACCATTCTTCTCTGGACTCATGCCCACATTGCAACTGATAGCAAAATCCAGCTCCAAAATGCCAAATTTGAGAAACTTATTTCTCACTAACAACATTTGGCCCACAGGCAAGGCAATTAAGGGTGTTCATCCGTTTCCCAACCCCCTTGGTGTCCTGGGAGCAGGAAGGTGGCAAAGCTGCCATGCTCAAAAGCAGCCTCCCTGTTTCCACTTCAGAGCCCATTTGGCACTACTTGAAATGCCCTGGCTGTTCGTTATTAAAGATTATTATAAAGCAGTTTGACACAACATGTAGCTCAGCTGGGCATACTGCACTGCTTACAGCAGAATGGGAAAGCACGCTGCTTACCACTGAATGGGAGCTCTCCACCAGCATCAAGCTGAGTGTGACAAGAAGCTCCCTTGCTTTTCCAATGCCACTCAAGTACATTGCTTCCCTCTCATCTTTCTGAGCTATATCCAAAGGCCCTTGGCACTATTCCATGTCTTACATGGAAGAATGTGCCCAGCCCCAAAAAACAGAGATCATAAGTCCCAAGGTCAACCTGGGGCAAAGTGGTGGAGGGCTCTATAAATGTTATCCAAGAACAATATACTATAGGGGCTATCAAGTCTAGAATTTGAAGTAGGCATCTCCAAGTAGTGTTCTCCCTTCTCCATGAGATCACTCCTACCCATAATGACTCCCAGGGAATAGGAAGTGTCAGTCTCTTGCAGGAGTCATGGATGTCTTAGAACTATCCTGTCAAGAAGCAAACTTTGTATTCACTCTCATAGTTTGCTAAGTCCTATCTTTATGTTTGACTAGATGCTGTTGCTGCTGCTGCTGCTACTGCTGCTGCTGCTGCTGACAACGATCTCAGGAACTGTTTCTCCCCCTCCCCTCCCCTTTTGGAGGAACAGAGAAATAAATGCTAAGATAATAATCACCACCCCCTTCCTGGTAGGGATGCACCCTCCTACCACCCACACTGAAGGTATCTGACAAGCATGTGATGGAGTTTCAGGGGAGGCAACACATATTCTCCATCTGTATTATCCCCAATTCTCAGAATCTTAGGGATGAATTCAACTAACTTGACTAGTTTCTAGTGATAAAACTCAAAATGAACAATTCAGTGTAAAATTCAGTATTAGACCTCAGTCAAAACACTGCATCTTCTTTTACCCCCTTGATTTATCTCCAAGGTCATCTTCCTTCAACATCTCTCTCCACTAATTTCCTACCTCTACCCTTTACCAGATCCTCTCCCCACATTCTAGACTTGAGTTTATTTTTTGTCTGGCATATTCACAGTCCCATGCATGGCTTGTTTTCTCTGCAATTTTCCACTACTGGTTAGAGAAGACATAGGATAATCGTCTAATCAGGGTTGCAGCCTGCTTGGTTTTAGGTTTTCTTCAGTTGTTCCAAATTATCTCAAGTAAATGAGTTATATCTTGTATTGCTATGAACAATATGCAAAGCCTTCACTTGATTGACCTAAGAAATTCACATCCTTGTTGGGTTTTTCATGCTTCTACATGTCTGGCAGGCAAAGGCACTGATTGCCTTTGTTCTGAATGATATTTAAAAGAACAACTATAGAATTGAACTGCTTTGGAAGATAATGTCCCTCTCTATACAAAGATGGAATTTGCTTACTTCCCCATTATCAATGATCCATGTTTTCTAAGCTCAGGTTTTCTTTCCTATATCACATCCACTGAATTGTCCCTTGGTCCTTTTACATCACCATGTGGGAATTGGGGCTCAGGAAATTAGTACAAAAATCTTGATACATGGGCTATTGCTATTGATGTGAGAAAGTTTTTATTTTTGACCAGGAGTCTTGCATTTTCTTTCAATATCCACAAAATTGTGAAAATAACCTTTTATTGTCCAACTAAGGTAAAATCTCAGAGCCTTTATTTAGAGTTCTTGACAATTCTGTTAATGTAACTTTGGCTATATAATGTCAAAGCACATTTTTCCTCTTTTCAATATTGAATCTATTATAGGTGACAACTTGATCAACCAACCCAACCAACCAGGTCTTGCTGGCAGAGTGATGAAAGAAAGGTAGTCCCTACACAACAAATTTATTTAGTCTTGCCAAATTTCACATTGAAGTGATGAGTAAAGGAAGACAGTCTATGAACATTTTCTTTTTCGTGGCTTTGCCTGTAAACAGCACCCAGAGCACCAGAGTCCAGTGATAGGAAGATCAGGAGGTCAAGATACAGGGATCTAAATGCTCTCTGCGGGAGAACATTGCAATCACCCTCACTTGCAGGACCCTCAAAAATCTTTGGCAAATATCTCCTCTGCACTGGCAGTTCTTCACTGCATTCCTTTTCTCTATGTAAGACCCCTGCAATCACTGCCAGAATACCCAGTGAGTACATGCCCATGGCTTCCATTTGTAAGACCATTTGCAGGACCCTCAAAAATCTTTGGCAAATATCTCCTCTGCACTGGCAGTTCTTCACTGCATTCCTTTTCTCTATGTAAGACCCCTGCAATCACTGCCAGAATACCCAGTGAGTACATGCCCATGGCTTCCATTTGTAAGACCATTTGCAGGACCCTCAAAAATCTTTGGCAAATATCTCCTCTGCACTGGCAGTTCTTCACTGCATTCCTTTTCTCTATGTAAGACCCCCACACTCACTGCCAGAATACCCAGTGAGTACATGCCCATGGCTTCCATTTGTAAGACCATTTGCTGAAGGTGTCCCCCTTCACCACCAGACATTTTAATCTCCCAGGGATCTATCTCAAAGAGCTTTCTGATAAGACTTTTGAACTGCAAGAGTAGGATATGGTATACTGAATTCCCAAAAGAAGGAAAAGCAAGGCCCCTGTTTTCAAAAACAGTCCCTAAAACCAGGGACAAGACAATCTTAGGATGCAAAAAAATCCAGAAGATGAAATGGGAGATCTCCTAAGTTTGCCAATTTCAACAATGTCCCTAGGTTGTGTATGTCCTGCTTCACTTTGTAAAGGCACTCATACTTAATGCCATCTTCAAATGGTGAATTGTCTCTCCTAGGCCCTCTCATAGCCACCTCCAGCACTGGACTCCCCAAACTCATTCTGAGCACCTGATCTGGTCCTGGAGAGTCAGTGCCAAGTCAGAGGAATAGGAGAAGTATTAAAACTAAAGTCAATACACAGATACACTATAGAAGAGACTGTAAAAGTAGAGAATGTGTCTATGAGGTAGGCACAGAAATAAGGAAAGGATGCATGAAGAATATAACATTTGAGCTGATCCTGAGGCAGGAGAAGAAGTCCCAACCTAGGAAAATGTAGGAGCTCAGTTTCTACTTTTAAAAAACATTTCTATCCTTAGCTTGGACTGAGAGACTCACTGACCTGAGGCTGTATACTCCTGGCAACTATTCCCAGTTCCATGCAGCAGCTGTCTTCTGACTCTCTACTAAGTAGACAGTGTCAGATACTAATCCTGACACTAGAGTTTTTACCACTCATCAAGTACATGAGGTCCCTGTCATTAAAAAGATAGACAAACAAATAATAGAATAAACCAGAATTTTGGGCTGGAATACATTTGTGTAGAAAATAACCGAACAGAGGCATGTGTCTGAAAGCTTATTGGACAACATCAGGAAAGGTCTGGGGAGAGGGAATCTGAATATAGAATTGAATCCATGGCAGTCATGATAGATATCATTCAATGAATCCTGACCAAAGAATAAGCACCCAGTCCCAAGTTGGCATGTCTGAAAAATAGTAAGTAAGTGCACCACCCATGCATGCATATGTGCACGCACACACACACCATCCCATTGGGCTAGAGCAGATGGGGGAGTGGTCTGGTGTGATAAGGTCTGAAGAACACCTTGACACCATCAGGAGTTTCAGGATAACTTCGTGCTCTGAACCAGTATATATCACTTCTCAGAGAACAGACTCTGTAGGTCTACTGCAGCCCTGTACTCACAAGAGGAAATCTTGACCCCATGAATTCTTTCCTTCCCCTCAAATTCATCCCAGAGCTAGAAGATTGACCCAGAATTTTCACATAGAAGCCAAACAAAGATCAGATCCCCTTCTAGGCAAGCATTTTTCAAACTCTTCTACCACCTTGTGGCCAAGACCCCCTTGCCCAGCCGCACTCCTCCCATACCAGTCCTCCAGTGATCTGTGGGCTTTGCTAACGGATCTCAAAGGGGCTGATCCATGGAGATGAAAGTAGAGGGGATCCTTGAAACAGTTTCATTGTTCCTCTAGGCAGAGTTCTCCCTTAGCACCTCTGTGTGCAGATTTCTCTAGAACTGAATCTCTCCTCAATCATTCCAGTCCCAGTCTCTTCCTCCATAAATGGGACCAGTAGACTATGTATAAAGTTTATCTGACTTACCTAGGATTACCCTGAATAAACCATTTTGCTCATCTTGATTTGCCATTGAGAGATCAGGCCATGGTGAGACTGTGTGAATTATTATCGACATTTCTGCCCCACCTGGGGTTAATTAAAGAGGCTGGATGTTGATGGCTACCTGGATAGTCAAGTGCTCACCCAGATTTGGGGCCAGTGGGTAGAGAAACAACCCGTATGGGTGCATGTAATTGAGGCTTATAGGAGTTACAGCACTGTGACTGGCACCCAGCATAGCAACCAAGTGTCATCTTCTCATTAAGGAAGCAGGGAATGGTGCCCACTGAAGACTCCAACTGAAACTCCAACTGGGTCCCCAGTCCCCAGTTCATTGGCTCTTCTAGTTCAGAGAGAACAGGGATCCCCAACATTCCTTTCCTTTTTGGTTCCTTCTCCATAGCAGAAAGGGCTTCTAAATAGCATAATTAATAACTCGAACAAGGGAGTGACAGAGGGAGAACTGCCTTGGGGACTGTAGCAGGGTGGGAACAACATACAGTTGGCAGAACCACAGAACCTGACCTCCTTGCCCATTTCCATGTCTCATCCCCATGTTCAGTTTCCTTTTCTGGGCTTTTTAATACTAACTTTGTCCTAATTTGACTTTTGGGAGGTTTCCTGCGTCAATTTAGGGAAAGGATTCTGGAAACATTAGAAATGATTAGGGGAGGGGAATGAGGTCAATGGCCTTAAATGTCAGGTGCAGGTTGGTGCCAGTTTTACATAGTTTATTTGGACAGCAGTGAGGCTCTGTCTGAAAGGCATTCAGAGTGCGTGGGAATCCAAGGACAGAGCAACAACACCTGCAATGTAAGAAGTGGGAGGAGTCACTTTTAAACAGGGAAGCCAAATTTGTGCTGGATTTCTATAGCAAGTCTGAGGGAAGAGAGGAGGCACTCCAGGCAGAGGGAAAGATAGGGGACAAGGTAGAGGTGGAAAGCACTGGAGAAATTTCAGGAGAGCTGAGTAACTGGATATTACTTTCTGGTGACAGAGAAGCTCCCAACCGTCTTCTTGAACATATTTCAATACACCACAGAAATCCTCCATCTGACATGGTACAAGCACCCTGAACAGGAGTCTGAACCAGAAATAGCATCAAACCATCACACAAGGATACCCTTTTCTGCCCCAGGAACCCTGACTTCTCATAGAGTCAACCTCTTGATGAAGAAGGAATACTATTTGCCCTTGATAATGCTGGGGTGTGGTAGGAGATACAGGCAGTAGTCCTAGTTCAGACTTCAGAAAGATTCAACTTCATACTTTGTTCAGATTGTCATGAGGGAATAAAGAGCAGTCCTGTGCCCCTAGAACCAAACCAGTCTCAGAAGTTCATTGAAATCTTGGTTTCCTCCTCCTCCTTCCTTGCTCTCATGTCTACAGTTAGAACATTCCACCTCTGTCAGGAAGTCCCAGCCAATGATCAACTGGCAAGCCCATGGCCCTGACACACACATTTATATCCCTGCAATCCTCAGAAGCCTTGTGCATTATTCAGCTTAGTCCTGCAGTCATGCCCTGGACCTATATGGTCCCCAGAGGGTTTCCAAAGCAACATATTTTGAAGCTGATTTACAAGATCAGAAGATTTGGGAAAATTGGTGCTTTAAAACAACACCACCAAGATAAAATTTAATGGTGGAAGAAATACGGTATTTCGAAAACATGAAAATAAACATTCTGCAGAGCCTGTATATGAAGTCGTGCAGTGCTGCTTGTGAAAGCTGCTCTGTCGCAGAAGAAGTCTAATAATTTTTAATAGTCCTGTAAATCTCCCTTATGAGATGCAGCTACTGTAAACACTTCTCCATATTTTTTCAAGTATTTATGTAGTGCTGTTAGAAGTTATTAAACGGGAATGATTTTCATTGATAACTTTCATTCTGAAGGAGCCGCCAACCACCAACCGACTCAATGGAGATGGCAAGAGGGAAAATGACCCCCTATAGGGTGCTGGAATGTTCCCTCTGAACTGAAGGCAGCCTGGGACCATTCTGAATTCACTTACTCTATTAGTCAGCTTTTCATTACTACAATGAAATCACTGGCACAGGCCATTTAGGAAGTAAAGAGAGGTTTATTTAGCTCACATTTTGGAGATTCAGAGTTCAAAGAGCATGATGCAGGATCAGATGCTGGCTTGAGGCACATGGTAGATGATGAACGGTGGAGCATGTGCAGAGATAGAAAGCAATCACCTCTCAAACTGGAGCAGAAAGAAAAAGAACAGGTGGGCCATGCTTCTACAGCAATCTTTTCTCAAGAACTCAAGGGGTCACATGAGAACTAACAAGATGACACACAAGCTACCTTCCAAGACCATGCTACCAGTGACCTAAGGCTCTCCCACCAGGCTGCACATCCTAAAAATTATACCACCTCCCAATTGCACCACTCTGGGAAACAAGTCTTTAATGTATGAGCCAGTGGGAGACACTCAACATCCAATCCAGAGCACCTAGTGACTAATGGCAGACTCTTTAATTCTTTGGGTTTTCATCTTTCCGACTAGAAAATGAGGAGCAATTGTTCATGTCATTTGCTTATATTTTCGCATTTATTAGCACCTACTATATGGTGCCAGTTGCCCAAATTGAAAACCATCACTTAACAGCTGGAATGAAGGAAATAAACTACAAAGGAAACACAAAATATCAGAGAAATAGGAGGAAAACCAAGTAGGAAGGAGTTAAGAGCAGTGCCATGTGGTGCAGAGGGTCAGCAGGACCAGACCTGAAAGTGCCTATTGCATTTAGCAACATGAAGTCACTGGTGACATTAGTAAGGCATTCACCATCTTCTTCCTTGGTCTCTCAAGAGCTGAGTAGATGTGGCTGTCTGCACTGTTCACACTTTATATAGATGATACAGGTGGCAGTCTGCTGCAGGCTTCACAATGAATCGAGCCAAGGGTGATGGGGACTAATTGCTGCCCTGGGTGTATGTCAGTACAACATCGATGGAGGGCAATTTGTCTATATCTTTCAAAATTACAAATGAATACACCATGTGTCTCATGATTTCCACTTCTAGGAACAGTGACAAATGTACAAGTTTATTCACTGAAGCATTGCTTATAATAGCAACAGATTGCAAATAGTGAAAATGACCATCATCTGGGTATACTACAACCATAGGGAGAAATACAGATACCCATTATGTACTGCCAGGGAACAGTTTCCAAGATATGGTGAGTGAGGATAAGCACAAAGAGTAGTAGTATAGTAGTAAACTGTAACACTTGTTACACAGAAGGAGGTTATGGACACCAATGTGTTTGTAAATCTATTTTCAAGGACACTTGAAACAGAGGACATTGATTACTTCCTGGGACAGAAACTAAGGGCAGGTTACTAGAGAATGAAGAGAATTGTCACTATTTATTATCTGTCAACCTTTTAAATTTTCAACCACTGAAACTTTTGAAAATAGAACTGTGGTGTGAGAATAAAACAGAAGAGTAGGTACAGCAAAGCTATACTATGGGACAGAAGGTGAGAAGATTCTTCTAAGGCCTACACCTGTCACATTGTAGTCCTTAAAATTCACTTAATTATGTTGATTTTTTTCGTCAGCTAATTTGTTGCTGTGACTAAATGATCTGACCAGCACAATTATAGAGTAGGAAAGGTTTATTCGAGGGCTCACGGTTTCAGAGGTCTTAGTCCATAGAAAGCCGGCTCCATTCCTTAGGGCTTAAAGTGAGGCAGATCATGGCAGAAGGGCTTGGCAGAGGGAAGCAGCTCACATTATCAGGACGCAGAGAGAGAGAGTCTCCACTCTCCAGATACAAAATACCCCAAATCCATGCCCCAATTCCCACCTCCTCCAGCCACACCCTACCACTTTATTTAATCCTCTCAGGGATTAATTCGCTGATTGGGTTAAGACTCTTACAACCCAATCATTTCTCCTCTGAACCTTCCTGCATTGTCTCACATGTGAACTTTTGGGGGACACCTCACATCCAAACCATAAAATTGACTTTTTTGTACTGTTGTTTCATTATTTGTTTGAAGTCAAAGGAATTTCAAGAACTGGGGTATATTATTTAGAGTTTAACCCAGGAGACTATTTATCAATGTCAAAGATACGTTTAGAGATGATATCTCATTAATAAAGTCCTGGTAATTTCCAGAAACTAAATTCAATTTCTGAGATTTGTGCAAAGTTCACTGGTCCTGGAACTATGGATGTGTTCAAATCTTAGTTTTATCAATAATTTATTGGGTAACCTTAGACAAATTGCTTTCTCTTCACCTTAGTTTCCTATTCTATGAAATAGGCAAGGTTGGTAATTGCTACCTAAACTGTGTCCCCTATATTTAACAAACAATATGTGGGTGTGCTTGTGCTTAGTAAACTATAAAAACACCTACAAGAGTTGTGAATCTGGTATTTTTATACCTTTGCTGCTTGAAACATGAAGATTACTTAAAATGAATACACACATATATACACACACATACTTTTCCAAGGGAATTGACAACATCCAGATTTTATCATAGGTCAAGAACTATGATTTTCCAAACTTCAACACTTGCTATATGCCTGGGAGAAAGCAGATGACTATCTCAGCTAGGCCTGAGTTCCCACATAGAAAGGTGGCCTTACTAATTTCCTGAGGAACCTATCAAGAAAGAGGTTGAAGGAGTAGTAGCTGTCCCTCAACCAAGAGGATCAATCCACAGCCTCCCTTGGCAAGGCTGGCAAGACCATGTATTACAGCAGCTGACCAAATTCTCTTAGGTCCACAGAGCCTTTAGCAAGTGATCAAGTCTGTAAAGTATGACCTTTATAGTACCATGAAAGTAGCTTTGTTCATTCATTTCATCTTCTCTAAAGGTTCCATTAATGATTTATTGATTTTTTTCTTTTTAGATACAATCATAAAATTTCTTTGTAAGAGAGATTTGAGTCTGTGCATCTAACCCTTGACAACTCCCACTTTCATGCTGAAATACAAAAATAGGGAAAGACTGTACTCAGACTGGAAACCCAGGAGGAAAAGGAGCTCCAAGGTAGAAACACTGCAGATTTTTGCTAGTCTAAGAGTAAGAGGAAGCATGCTGCAGAAAGGACCTGCCTGACTCAAGAGACTGCATTTGCCTGGGAGGCAAACAGGAGACCTCAGTGGACTGCACTCATGCCTCGGAATTGAAGGGTGAAGGAATGCTGGTGGTGAGGGGTACAGGGCTGCCAGAGAGTCCACAATGAAATCTCATGAGTGTTCACTTATGTGAAGTGACCCCAAACTATACCCAATCAGGATCTAACACCAATTACTCCATTATGATTTTTGTCAATGTGCTCAGCGTCCCATTACAGGTGGGAGGCAACAGCATTTTGCACTTTACCTTTCCTTATTCTTTCCAGTGGAGCAAGAGAAGTTCTAGGTCCCCTTCACCCCTCATGTCATCTCATCCCACATTGGATGAAAGGAGTCTCTTGGCAGAAAAAGAAAAATTAAAGACTATGATGTTTTATGTTTGCAGATATTTCACTGTGATAGAGGTGAAGATACAAGGAGGCAGAAATTTGAGGTGGAGCTGAGAGGAAGAAGAAAACCCAGAAGGAATCAAGACCAAGAGATGAAACATTTGGGGCATGCATGGAAAGGGAAACTGGCAGTGAGCAACAAGGGAGCTTAAACAATCTCTTGATTCTAAGTGCATTTCTTGTTCCCTGGTGGGCAAGATGGAGTCCTTCCTAATGAGAGATCAACCCTTCATCCCTCTCCCTGATCACTGAAGGAATAAATACTAACTCTGGAAATAAGATTCTGAAATTCTGGTTAATCATAGAAGATATACTATTTTTCAGCTCAGTGCTTTCCTTTTAATTTCCCAATGTGTTTCATTATACTTTTCTATTAGTCAAAATGTTCTAAGGATTAAAATGAAAAAAAAAAAACCTTTGAATGACTTCTCATCTTTTGAAGATCAATATCTGGAGTCATTCAATGGACATAATATCTGGTGGTGCCCATCAGCCTTCCTTTTGTGTCCCTCCAACACCCTGCCTACACTCCTCTCCAGCACAACCTCCCGCACCCTTACGCCCTATGTTCCTATAGTATCCTTCCTGCAGACACCAGTTCAGATGTCATTCCTTAAAGAACATTGCTTATCTCTGCTCCAACTGGTAGGATTAATCTCTTCTGCCAGCCTGGTGCTCATCATTTGGAATCTTTATCAGTTGTGACCACTGCTTCCATGAGACCATGAGCAGAGTGAGTTCACTACAGTTCTACACAGTTTGTAACCCAGGATCCAGTTCCAAGTGTGTGGATGAAGGCTGTGTTTCAAAAAGTTTTCAGGTTGAGTTTCCAGACAGTTGGGTAGCATGACAACTAGAGAAAAGATGTGCCAAGAACAGAAAAGTACCTCATCTGGGCCAACTCATTTGATCTTGGATACAATTCTGCAGTTTAGATTCTCCTGCTCTATCCATCTTACAACAACAATAGGAGACAGTGTGAGACTCACTCTAGGAGGAGGTGATTGGGCTGGAACTTGGTCTGTGAGATGGTATACTTGGGGTACAAACTTTGCAGCCTGCCTCTGGAACTTTGTGTTTAGTCAACACAAGCAAAGCTCCTCTATTTATTTGTGCCACTCTAAGCAGGTTTTCAAAGGAAAGGCTTAGAGAGGAAAGGAAAGTTTACGATGAAAAATGAATGGTTTGCTTTATTCTAAGTACTAGGCTTAAATTAGGTTTGACTACATGATTCCTTTGGATATAGTGTTTAATGACACTAAAATAAGATTCATTTTCATGTGGCGTTTCTAGGACCTGTAGTCTCCCCCTTCGCCAATTTTCCCTTTACCCATCTCCTTCCTCCCCTCTGTCTTTTCTCTCCCCTCCCTTCTCTCTCAGTCATTGTCTCCTCTTCCCCCTCTTCCTCCCTCTCCTCCCTGCCCCATCTTCCAGGGCCTTGAGATATTTTTGCTTTCTGCCCTAACTTCTCTGATGCCCAGAGCTTGAGGATGATTCCCAACTACCTCCAACCCAGAGTGGTGGTCTCAGCTTGGGGTCTCCATACCCTGTAACATCAACCCACCCCACTACAACATTCCATCTCTACTGTCTAAGAATCTTAAGAGGAAAGTTGAGAGGAAAGGAGTCAGACTCTAACTTACAGGAAAAGGGAAGTAAAGACAAAAAAACCTTACAAGAGACCCCAGGCCTAGAATGAGTGAATTACTCCAGGATGGTGCTAGGAGGCTAAGGAAAGATAGGAGCAAGTATCAGGAAGATGTGTAGGAGTGGGGTCTGTGTTTGGAGGCAGGGATGATGGAGGGTTAGGGTTCATAGGGTCAGAGATGATGAGGGGTAGTTGTAGGTTGGATTGCCAAGGGATGACAGGATGGTTTATGTGGAAAGAAGTTCTAGAAGAACAAAGGAAGAGGGTATGCAGGGTGGCCACAGATATTCTATCTTCCCCTCCAGGACCAGTGAGCCACAGCTGTAGCCACTTGGCTCCCCTGGGCCCCAGCTCCTGGGTCTCCAAGCATCTGAATTCATATAACAAGATGAACACCACAATTATCTGGCAACTGAGGGACTGTGTAGGGGAGCAACCACTTATTTCTTTCCTATCTGAGGAAGATAAAGAAGACTGACCTTCATTATGTAACTACACAAGAGCCATAGAAGTGGCTCACTGCCTGCTGTTGCCCCTAGATGGGAGACCAGAAGAGCCAACCCACATTTCCATCTTCTTACCTATACTCAGGCCCTCTGTGAACCTATCACAGGCTTGCCCACTTCAGTAGGAGAAGGGGTACATGTTAAACCTGAGACTCCAGGTGAGCCTAACAGTGGGAGTCAGTGTTTTCAAGTCTATCCCAACCAGCCCCTGGTCTTCTGTGTCACCAGTGGTCCCCCTTCCCACTCTTCTTCCCAGGAGCCTCACCTGAAGCAGGGATAGGGTTGTTAGTGGCAGTGTCACTCCTGTCCTTTTACTGCTGTGTCTTGGGGGAAGTGTAAAGTTACTCTTAGTTACTGTTAGGGTGAGAAGGAAGCCATTACTGACTTTAAGCTTCTTCCAGTATATAGGATGGTCCCACACAAGGAAGGATTTTCCCATTCCAAATTCTAGTGGAATAAAAAGAGAAAGGACATCAACATCCAGAAGAGCTTTTCCTTCCTTCTACTGGGGAGAACACAGTCCCTTTCTCCTAGTGCTCAGGAGGCCTTTGTGTCCATGCCTCATATACTCCATGTTATCCACATGGCTAGCTGAGGAATTTCTCCAATTTTGCCTGATACCCAACTAAAGAGTTTCCAGGTATCATATTGGGAAAAATTTTTCCATATCCCACCAACCTCACTCAGACCTGCCCTATATGTAATAGAGGTGAGTGCCCCTCTAGACCAGAAGAGAAGCTGGGGCATATCTTCCCCTCATGAGGGAGTTGAGGCACCATCAGTAAATGGGGATATGAGGTTGTTTCTCCCATTACTCAGTTTTTGGTCCCACCTTAAACCAAAGAAGGCCCTGGCCCACCCAATTTTCTAATCCCTGACATCCAGATTCAAAGTCCTCATTTGCTTCTTCCTCTGTGGAGCCTGAAGTGGGTTATTTCTGGATACTCTACTGGAGTTCTGAGAATCATTTAAAGAGCAGCATCTCAGACTTCCCGGTATGTAGATGTGGCCTCACTAGTTTCTGAGCACAGATGAACAAATTGCTCAATATAAGGGGCAAATATCTTAGAGGTCCTGGATTTGGTCCCCTTCCCTCAGAGTGGAATCAGTTCTACCTTTCAGCAAGAGGGTCACCACACCTGCTAAGAGAAGTGAAAGAAAGAATTTATAAACCTGGGTATCATGAAGAGCACATCAAAAGTTTTGTAAACTTTGTCCTACAGGTAATAGAGACCCCCAAGAGAGTCCTAGGATACTTGGCCAAGACTTCCTGATTGAATTTGAAGCAACAAACCTCATGCCTGGGGTCTTCTCCTGTCTCTTCCAGCAAGAAGCAGTTCCTCTTGTAATTGCTGCTGACTGAGTATGAGATGAAGTTAGGGCAATATGAACAATTCCCAGCTTGGGTTTTCCCAAACATAGGTGGGCCCCGAGTCTGGGAGTAAAGGGATAGCAGCTGGAGCCCTTCTCTGCATCTTTACAACAATCATTCCCCAAGTCTCTGCTGCATGCAGGTCCCATCTTAGAACACAGGTTGGCAGAGCACTAACTGCCATGAAGACATAGCCATTCAGTCTTATGGAAAGAGAGATATGATAAAACACTTAATAATACAAGCACTTCAATAGCACTAAATTGCCAGGAACAGATTGTCTTATAGATGCTAACACATTTAGTACTCTCAGAAACCCTGTGAGTGGTATCAGCAAGATAGCAGAGTAGGAGGTTCCAACCCTCATACCTTCACAAAAACAATGCTTTAACACAACCTATATAGCAAAATATCTCTGGGTTAACTCTGGAGTACAATTAAGCTGCAGCAACATAGTGAAGCACAAAACCAAAGATGACTGCATAGAAAAGTACAAAAAACACTTTAACTAAATCACCCCATCCTCCAGGTTGGCACAGTTCAATGCCCAGAAGATTCTCCCCAACTATGACTTCTCATTATGAGTGGAAAGGAGAGCAGAAGGACTCCTACAACTTTTCCTGCCAGGGACCACCCCCTTTCACACACACACACAGACACACACACACACACACACACACACACACACACAATTTTCACTAGATGCAGAGCCTAGCTAAAAGAATTGTATTAATCAAACCTGTTATAGTGCCCCTGAGTTTCAGATGCCACACCTCTCTTCTCCAACTCTGGTACTTCTAAATGCATGCCTATGCCCCAGAGTAGGCAGTGCTACAAGGCATCCAAACCCAAAACACTGTATTATGCCAGAACCTAGAACTGCACACATGGTCACTCTACACAGTGCTCCTGTGCCTCCACCAAACCTAGCTTCCCCACATGTTCACTGGACCTAATGTCTCCTCACATTCCACCAAGCCAGTACACTGCTCACAAATGAGAAGTTCAGCAAATGAAATAGAAATCATTTTAAAAAGATTCCAGAAATTCTGGAACTGAGAATACCATTAATGATATTTAAAATGCAATAGAAACTTTCAACAGCAAAATTAATCAAGCAGTAGAAAGAATCCATGAACTTGAAGACAGGTCATTTGAAATTATCTGATAAGATGAGAAAAATCATTAAAAAGAGTGAATAAAACCTGTAGGATGTATGGGACACCTTCAAGAAAACAAAGGCAGGCATTATGGATTTTTTTATTTGTTCTTTTTAGCTATACATGACAGTATGGTCTATTTTGACATATTTATACAAACATGGAATATATCTTATTCTACTCAAGATCCCAGTCTTGTGGATATACACAATGTTGAGATTCACTGTAGTGTATTCATATACATACATAGGGAAGTCATGTCAGATTTATTCCACTGTCTTTCATATTCCTGTCCCCACTCCCTTCCCTTTGTCTAATCCACTGAATTTATGTTCTTTCCTTCTCCCCCTTGTCGTGGGTTAGCATCCACATATCAGAGAGAAATTATCTCTCCCTTTTATTTGAAGAACAGTCTCTTCAGGTACAAATTGTCCCCAACTTACAATGGTTTGACTTATGATTTTTCAACTTTACAATGATGTCAAAATGATAAGCATGCAGTAGAAAACTATACTTTGAATTTTGAGTTGTGATCTTTTCCTTCGTTAGTGACATGTACTACATTGCTCTCTCAAGATGCTGGGCAGTGGAAGTGAGCAGCAGCTCCTAGTTGGCCATGTGATAATAGGGGCAAACAACTGATACTCCACAGTATACTGTTTCTGAGTTATGATGTTAGGTAGGTTAGGTAAATTGTCTTACATTATTCTCAACTTACAATGGGTTTATTAGTAAATAATCTCATCTAAAATTGGGGAGCATCTGTATGTATTCTTTTTCTTTTAAAATTATAATTTTAACATATTAATTGTACAGATTAATAGGATTTACTGTGATACTTTCATACATGCTTACTTGTGTATTGATCATATTCATATACCCTCTACCATCTTCCCCCATCTCTCTTCTCTTCTCTTCTCCCTGGTCCCATGTGCAGTCCCCAGTAGTCCCTCTTCTACTTTCTGGCCATCTTTCTTTTCTATTTTTAGTTTCTACATATGGTAGAAAATATATGATACTTATCTGCCTGTATTTGGCTTATTTCACTTAATGTGATGCCCTATAGTACAGTATTCTTAATAGGCAGGGTTTTTTTTTGGGGGGGGGTTGTGCTTTTTTTTCCCTTCCAGTTCTTTAACTAAATCATCCCACTCTCTTCTAGCCTGCAAGGTGTCTGCTGAGAAATTTGCTATTACTCTCAATCAAGTTCCCCTGTATATAATGAGTTGCTTTTTCCTGTTGCTATAAAATTCTCTGTCTTTGATTTTTGAGAATTTGACTATAATTTGCCTCAGCAAAGATCTCTTTATATTTAATCTGTTCAGAATTCTTTGGGCTTTGTGTATCTGAATATTTGTTTTAATATTTGGGAAGTTTTATGTCATCATTTTTTAAAATAAGTTTTCTGTCCCTTTCCCTTTCTCTGCTTTTTTTGAAACCTCGGTATTAGACCAAAAACCCTGCACCTACTAGAAGAAAATGTAGGCCCAGCACTCCAACACATTGACTTAGGAACTGACTTCTTCAATAAGACTCTTAAGTATAAGAAGTAAAATTTAAAAAACAAATGTGATGGTATCAAACTAAATAGCTTATTCACAGCAAAGGAAACAATCAAGACTGTGAAGAAAGATCCTACAGAACAGGAGAAAATTTTTGCCACCCACACCTCAGATAACGTGTTAATTTCCAGGATATATGAAGAACTCAAAAAACTTAACATCAAAATACTACTACTACTGCTAATAATAATAATAACAGTAATCCAATCAATAAATGGGTAAAGGCACTAAACAGATTTTAAAAGAAGAAATATGAACAGTCAACAAATTATGAAAAAATGTTCAACATCTGTAGCAATTAGAGAAATGCAAATTAAAACTACAATGAGATTTCACCTCCCTCCAACCGGAATGGAAATTATGAAGAATACAAGTAACAATAAATATTGGCAAGGATTTGGGGAAAGGGTAAATTCATACATTGTTGGTGGGACTGCAAATTAGTGCAACCATTCTGGAAGGCAAAATGGAAATTCCTCAAAAAACTAGAAATTGAACCACCATTTGACCCAGTTATCCCATCCCTCAGTATATATCAAAAGGAGTTAAAATCAGCATGCTACAATGATATAGCCACACCAATGTTTATAGCAGCACAATTCACAATAATTAAGCTATGGAGCCAACCTAGATGCCCATCAACAGATGAATGGACATAGAAATTGTGGTATATATACACAGTGGAATGTTACTCAGTCATAAAGAAGAATGATGTTATGGCATTAACTAATAAATGCATGGATCTGGACACTTATAAGTCAATCCCTCCCAAAAAAAATCCCAAAATTTATTTCCTAGACAAACAAAAGCTGAGAGAATTTATCACCAGTAGAACTACTTTACAAGAAATGTTTAAGGGAGTTGTTCAAACTGAAATTGCTAAATAGCAACACAAAAGCATATGAAATTATATATCTCACTTGGTAAGGGTAAATATATAGACAAATAAAGAATAATATAATACCATAATAGTGGGATTTAAATTAACATTAATATAAAGTTGTAAAGATCAAAATTTGTTAGTGGATACACAATATAAAGAAGTAAATTCTAACTACAAGATCCTAAAGTGTTAGGTGGGGGGTAAAAAGTTATAGTTATTGTGTGTAATTGAAGATAAATCAGTATCAACCTAAAATAGATATTTATAATAAAATATTTTATGAAATCCTTGAAGTAACCACATGAAAAATTATAATAGATACATTAAAGGTAAAAAGAATCAAAGCAAACTAATACAAAACTTACCAACAAAAACGGCAAAAGAGAAAGAAAACAATTAACATGGCAATAGTAAGTCCTCACCTATCAATGTGATAAATCACATCAAAAACAGAATGAAAGCTAAAATCATGATTATCTCAATAGATGCAGAAACCATTTGACAAAATTCAAAGTGCTTCATGACAAAAACTCCCCACAAAATCGGTATGGAAGAAATTTGCATTAACACAATAAGGACTATGTGTGAGAAATCCATAGCCAATATCATAATCAATGGGGAAAAAAATGAGAGCTTTATCTGTAAGATCCAGTACAACTCAAGAATATCCAGTCTTGCCACTTCCATTCAAGAAAGTGTCAGAAGTTTTGGCCAGAGCAATTAGACAAGAAAAAGAAATAGAAGGCATTCAAATCAGAAAGGGAGATGTTAAAAAAGTGTTTGCAGATGTCACGGGATGATACACATACAAATCTCCCCAAAGATTCCACACAAAAAGAAAGCTGTTATGAAGAATACAAGTAACAACAAATGTTGGCAAGGATTTGGGGAAAGGGTAAATTCATACATTGTTGGTGGGACTGCAAATTAGTGCAACCATTCTGGAAGGCAAAATGGAAATTCCTCAAAAAATTTGCCCCCTCACCAACTCCAACTTCCTTATGCTAAGAATGGAGGCTGAAGGGCTCCATCTGACAGGTGCCAAGGAAACAGAATAGAGGTTCCCCTGCCCCAGCCTGTCTATCATTAATTCTGAGTTTGTGTATTTCCTGCCTTTATATGTACATCACCTGGTTATTGTTTCTACAAATTGTAACTGCGTCTGTGGGACCTATGAGAGAAGTCTAGCTGCCTCTCCCTAGTTTGATCAAACTGCGTCAAGTTCACTTTTCTTTTTTCCATCTTTTGTCTATTTCTTATGTGGGCAGGTAGCCAAATCTAGCCAGCCAGAATCCAATCAGGTCCCTGGGCTAGGCTGCTGTGTAATAGAACTATTAAATGAATTTATTAAAGTTGCAGGACACGAAATCAATACAAAAATCAGAGGCATGTCTATGCACACGTGTGCATGCGTGCACACACACACACACACACACACACACACACGAACCCTAAAAAGGAAATCAAGAAAGTAATCCCATTTACAATAGCAAAAAATAAAATAAACTTATGAATAAATTTAATAAGAGAGGTGACAGATTTGTATGCTGAAAATGATAAAATATTGATGAAGGAAATTTAAGAAGACACAGGTTAATTGAAGGATATACTGTACTCATGCACTGGAAGAAATACTGTTTGATGATCCCTACTACTCAAAATCATCTACAAATTCAATGAAGTTCCTATCAAACTCCCAGTGTAATTCTTTATCAAGTAGAGAAAATAATTCAAAGATTTATGCAGAACCACAAAAGACTCCAAAAGCTTAAGCAAGAAGAACAAAGCTGAAGGCATCAAAATTGCTGATTTCAAAACACATTACAAAGCTAATATACAAAGTAATCAAATAATAAGGAAATAGCATAAAATAGACATATAGACCAATGGAAATAATAGAGAACCAAGAAATAAATCTATGCATGTATGGTCATAGAAGATAGCTCTTGTCATAAGCTGTTGGAAAAATCAGATATTCACATATGGAAGAATGGAATTAAGTCCTTATCTCATCCCACATGCAAAAATCAACTAAAGTACATTAAAGACTTAAACATATGACCTGAAACTGTAAAAGCACTAGAAGAAAACATAAGGGAAAATTCTTGTGCCATTGATCTGGTTAATGATTTTTGAACAGGACACAAAAAGGCAACTAAAGGAAAAGTTGATGAATGGGATTGTATGAAACTAAAAGCCTTCTGCACAGCAAGGTAAACAAATGCACGAAAAGCAATCTATAGATAATAGGAAATATTTGCAAACTATATATCTTATAGGAGTTATTATCCAAAATATATAAGGAACTCATACAACTCAATAGTAAACAATATAATAATAATAACCCAGTTAAAAGGGGGATGAATAGACATTTTGCAGAATAACCAAAAGATACGTGAAAAATGTTCAACATTTACTGAGCAGAAATGCAAATCAAAACCACAATGAGATATTACCTCATGCTTATATTAGGATAAATATTATTAAAAAGACAAAAGATAATAAGTGTTCATGAGAATGAAGAAAAAGGAACTATTGTACGCTATTGGTAAAAATAAAAGCTGGTGAAGCCATTATGAAAAACAATACTGAAATTTCTCAAAAAATTAAAAATAGAACTACTTTATGGTTCAGCAATCTTGCTTCTGGGTTTATATCCAAAAGAAATAAAATTAATACGTTGAGATATATACACCCCAATATTCATTCAAGTATTATTTACAATAGCCAAGACATGGAAACAACTTAAATTTCCAATTATCAGATAAATACATAAAAAATGAACAAACAAGGGAATATTAAACAGGCACAAAAGAGAAAGAAACCTTCCATTTTTTTCAGCAACATGGATGAGCCTGGAAAACATCATGCTAAGTAAAATAAGACAGGCACAGAAAGACAAATACTTCATGATCTCATTTATATATATGAAATCTAAAAAAAGTCAAAGTCATATAGTCAGAGTATAATGGTGACTGCCAGTGGGTCAGGAGGATAGGGAAAAGGGGAGATTTGGTTAAAGGGTACAAAACTTCATTTAGGTGAAATGAACAATGTGACAATAATTAACAATATTGTATGGTACACTTGAAATGTGCTAAGAGGATAAGATGTTAAGTGTTTTCATTCATTCCCTGAAAGGTAACTGTGTGATTATTATTTCACAATTTATATGTATATCAAAATATGTATACCTTCCATATATATAATTTTACTTATCACTTATATCTCAATAAAGTTACAAAAAATACCCAGAAGCCATATACTATAAGTGTTGCTGCTACATCCATTGTGCAGATGAGGAAACAGACATGAAAGGTTAAGCAACTGCTCCAAGGTCACACAGCTGGTGAGTATGAGAGCCTAGTTTTGAATTGATACAAGCTGACTTCAAATGGTATTTAATCATTGCAAAGCACTCTCCCTCAGATTTGGTGTTATCCACAGACTTGAAGGATGTCCTGTGGGAACAAGAACAGTCCTCAGAGAGTGACATCCAGCTCAGTTTTAAAGGTACCTCAATATTCACCTGTAGACAAGAGCAGAGTGCTCTGGACATAGGGACCAGCCATGGAAGTGCAAAGCTTTTTGAGAAGAATAAGCAGTCAGTCTCATAAGGTTTTCAAATTGATCAGGTATAAAAACCCCTTTCCAACATCAAAAATGTTGCCGCAGTCATTTGGCTTCCAAAGCCCAAAGATTTTGTTCAGTTATAATTAAACGAATGTCTGTTTTACTCATCAGACCAGTATCTACTCATAACAATCAAAAATTAAAATGCTGGCTCAATCTACAGATCATACTGAGGCAAAGCTTGGATCATCCACAGTCCCCAGGTGCCCAGAGACCCGAGGTAAGGACCAGTGAGCACAATGAAACTGGCACTGAAATTGAGGAGAGATGCAGGGACAAACATGCTGGGTTTGCATTTTTTTCTGAAGACACCAGGAGCCAGTGAAGGGTCTTGAGCAGTGGGGAGATGAACTCTTCAGAAGGAGAAACAGGTGTGAGATGGGAGCTGCTACAATAGTCCAAACTGAGGAAGAGGAGGATGGGGTAACAAGGACACATGGAGATGTCAGTTCCACACACGGCAATCACAACTGCCAAGCACTGCCCTGTGGGCTTTACTGACCTTTATGGGTTCTCACAACTACACAGTACTTCAAGGACTATCCTACTTTCCTGATCAATAAACTGAGGCACCAGAGACTAATAAAATCTGCCCAAAGATACTCAGCGAGCTGGAATCGGCTCCATTGCTGTGTGGGCAGCCAGTGGGCCCTCCTCCTCCAAGACAGTGAAATAGCTGAAATGCAGGACTGACAGTCCTTAAGGTCAGCTTCATACTCAAGGGAGAATGACAGAGGCTTCCAAAACTGAGAGGGAGAATGATGGAGGAGGTAGGAAGGGATGGTCAGGGATGTACCTCCATGGCAGAGGACTTACTTAGCCTGTTCAAAACCCTGGGTTTAATCCCCAGCACCACAAAAAGAAAAAAAAAAAAAAGATGAGAAGGTGGGAAGGAGCAGCTGATTGACAGAAGGCAGGGGAGGGAAACAGTTGTATCTGGTGCCCTGAGACTTGGAGACAGTTAAAACTTTTTCCCTGCTCTTCAAGTTGTGGTTCTCTCTCTCTCTCCCCAACAGAAGCACAACTAGAAGGAAACAGATACTCGTCTTTTTAACAAATGCTTGAAATTCCATAATGACAAGTCCACAATGCAAAGATATGCAGGAAATGTAACTGAGAGCAAAGTGCAGCCATGCAGAAGAGGTGAGCAGGGGCCCCATTGTTTTATGTGCACCCCACCAACTCACCCACCTCAGAATGGAGTTCCAGACCCCACTAGCCTCACCTTTCTTGCCCTGAGAGTGGAACTCACCTTGTGGTTTTAAACATAGGCCCTGGCAGGTGTGCATTCCAGAAGGGGTCTGGGGGGACAGAGTCAGGAGAGGTTCAAAGAGGAACTAAACTCCCACCAGTTTCTGCTGCAGCAGTCTGGGGCCCAGCAGGGTAGATTTAGAAGACAGGCCTGCTGTCTCCTAGCAGGAGAATGTGAACAGATGGGAGTTTATGAAGCCGCCTGTTTCTGTAGGCATGCACAATCTCAGAGCCCCCTGGTAAGTTCCCCGAGGACAGCTATTCTTGGCATTTTGCAGAGTTGGGCAGACAAGGGTCTCAGTTCCCCATCTCTTTGTGAACCAGCACCATTATCTCCTTCCCTCTCATGTCTTCCTCTGTAGGGTATCCCTTCAACACCAAGAACAGACAGAAGCTTCTGGCCCTGCTCCTAAGGACCACTCATGTACTCTGCAAGAAAACATCCAAGACATGTGAGTGAGAGAGGGCTAAGGGAGAGGGACTCCTGTGACTGGCTGGTTAAGGAAGAATTCTGCAGGGCATGCCTGATCCCTTGTTCCATCCTTCCTGCAGAGAGAAAGCTGCAGAATTGTAGCCACATGCTAGCCTCTGCAGCAGGCTCCTTAGAAGGTAGTCATCAGCACCAGAAATGGAAAGGTTTTTCACAACCCAAAAGCATGAGATAAATTCAGGGGAGTCCTGTCCCTCCAGTCACTCCTCATCCTCATGTTCCCCTTTCTAGGCGTTTTCCAACTCTTAGTGTATCTGAAGCCATTGTCCATGTGTTTTCTGGCATCTTTAAGTGCCTATCTACCCCACTCTAATGTAAGATGCAGGACAACAGGGACTTTACCCATCATACCTGCAGTTATATTCCCAAAGCATGTCAGGGTATTCTGGTAATTAAGGTTTGTTGGATGACTGAGTGGTCAGAAGCGAGGTGAATAGTAGTGTATCCTGGGCTCCCAGATCACTTTTTCTGCCTGCTACTGTTTCAGAGTGAGTGATGTTGCTTTAGGAAAAACAACCTGCAGGGTAGGTGCTGGGTTTGGACTAAACCCTTATTTCCACCTGTCCCTGTCCTCTCAGGGTCTGAGCAGCTCATAGAGTTCCATGAGCTGGTGGCTCCATGGTGGCTGCCTGACTCTACCTGGGCAGGGCAGATGACCAGACAACTGGAGGGTTGAAAAGTATGACTCTGGGCAACTTTCTTCCATCATTTGGACTTCATCTTGCCTATCTATGAGTGGACTGGCTGAGCATGGCCATTCTGCAGCTCTTCCCAAATCTAAAATTCTATGAACACTCAATTTCATATTGAAAGGGCACACGGTTCGCCCAGAGTCCACTAACCTGAGCTGCCATTCAGGCGTGCTGCTAGCAGTGGTCAGCCAGACACTTGTGCTGACATTTTCACTCCTCAGTGGGCTATGAAATTTTTCACTCATCTCCAAGCTCTTTTTAAGTACTGAGGCTACTCAGGCCTGTCCTATAATAAGAATCTATTCTGTTTCGGTCCATAGAACATGGCTCCATTTTCTTCCATGGTTTGAGAGTCTCAAGTGTTTGGCCCAATGTGACCCTTTTTCCTTGACCCTTCTGCTGAATGGTCACATACAAATTTGGGTCTCTGTCCCACTGGCTTCTCTGAATCATGGTTGTCTTCAGAGTTGAACTGAGGCTTCCCTGTGTCTGTCATTCACAAATTTCAGTCCCCTAGTTGTGAGGGAGCCTGAGCATCCTCCCCAACCTAGAAAGAAGAGCTGCATGAAACCATTCCCTGGACCAACAGAGAAGCAATTAAAAATTGTTTGCTAGTTATGTGGTTTGCACCTCTCATCTCCTCAAAGAGGAAACAAATATTTTGAAGAGACAAATTCATAAGGAAGGCACATTACTCGGCAGGTCTGTTTTCCAGAGCTCCCCAAGGTGAAGGCAGAGAGCGGGGTAAAGGCCAGCAGCGTCATATTAATAATGGATGTTGTGCTGCCTGGAGGCTTGCTGTCATCTGTGCATGTGCTTTGCAGAAGTCCAATTAGGGCTGAATTATAGTAATCAATAGAGCAGCAGGATTTAGATCCAAACAAAGAAAACACAGCCCCATTCCACCAAGGGGAATTTATGAGAGAGAGATGTGCTGGCATAATTGGAGGATGCACTCGCAGGCTGCAGGCTCTCCCGGGTCTGGGACATCTTCGAGAGAATGTTCCATGGTAACAGAAATCCACCTGGCTCTGTGTACACGAGAGTGCTCAGGTCATTCCTCTAGGGTAAGGTTGAAGAGAGCAGTGTCCAGGCCAGAGGAGTGTGATCCTGGAGTCATACACTCGGGGTTTAACTTTCTGGCTGGGTGACCTCAGACAATAGGTACATCTTTCTGAGCTTCAGCATCCTCATAGACAAAATACCTGCACCCAGGACTATGGTGAGATCTCAGCAAGTGCCTTGACCTGTCACCCATAATACCTGGTACAAAGAGGACATCCAGGTTTTCTCCTTCCTACCTGTCCTTTCTCCACAATTACACCTGGCATGATTCAGCTCCATTCCATTCCATTCCATTCCACTCTGGGCAACTTTCTTCCATCATTTGGACTTCACCTTGCCCGTCTATGAGAGGTTCTCCTGTCCTTCCCTTTCTTGAGTATCTTCTCATGCTTGCCTGTAGAAATCTTAACTCTTGGTCAGTAAGAGTGCAAACCCTCTCCTCTACGCTGCCTTCCTGCATTATCCCAGCCATGAATGGAATGGGTTCCACCAGAGCTCCTGTGCATGCACACAGAACATACCCACTTCCCTTTGAAACAGAGCCTTTTCCTTGGGCTGGAACCTGGTCTCAGCTCATGAAGCCTGTGCCACCCTGGACAGGCCAGCCCAGCAGGATTTCTGGTCTCTGGTGGTCAGAGGATAGTGGAGGGCTTTGTGGAGGCCCTTATTTAGTGCCCTGGACTCTGCTGTGAGAGTGAAGAGCCGACGAACTGCTTCCAACCTGGTCCCTGCAGTCCACCTCATAACCACTATCACCTATGCCCAGCCAGCTTACACAGTAGCAGTGTGCATATTCCCCCACTGCTGGGAACCACAAACCACTTTTGTGAGGAGCTATAAGGGTCTTATCTTTGAGGAATGCTTATATGTTTGTGGCCCAACTCATGAAGTTATGATGCATTAAGTGAAGACAAAACACAGGAAAACAGAATTAGGAAGAAAAGAGGTGAGAACAGGAAGAGGAGGGAGTAAACTTCCAAATGCTATTTTATTTATGTTATATATATACTATGTATACTATGTATACATATATTTAATATGGTGCTATATAATAGGTAAGAGTAACAAATATATGGAGAAGTGAGCATAAAAAAGCAGAAATAATGCTCCAAGTGAGCACAAAAGTTGTTTTATTGAAGGTTTCTATGTTTGGTTTACTCCACCAGGAACAAAGTAAAATCATCAGTGGGATTCTGCCCAAGTATGCTGGAACACAAGGCTGAGTTGGAAAAATAGAGTGTCAGAGCTGGAATTCTCACTTGGTAGGAGGAGATGGGAGCCAGTTCTGCCTGCTTACTAGGTGCCAGGCAGTACACTTGGCACATTATCTTATTGACTTCATATAACAGCCCCACAAGGGAGGTACTCTTATTGGGCCACTTTACAGATAAAAGAGTAAAAGGCCAGAGTAGGAATGGGATTTACCCAGAGCCACATGTAGACTCCCTTTATCCTTCTCAAGCATAATTCTCTAGCAGCAGTGACACCTGAGACATCAGTTAGAGAAAACACCCGTGCAGGAGCCCTTGCTCATAATCTCAGTTTCTGTTGTTTTGCCTTGGAAGCTGCAGTCAAATTAAACATCACTTTAAGGAGCCAAGTCACAAGACACACACCCCTTTTTTTTCTTTGTATCAGGGATTGAACCTAGGGGCACTCAACCTATGAGCCATCCCCAGCCCTTTTTTTTTTTGTATTTTTTATTTTGAGACAGTGTCTCACTAAGTTGCTTAGGGCCTCACCAAGTTGCTGAAAGATACTTTTTTGATCCAAGTCAACAAGCATATACTTTGCAACTACTATGTGCCTTGAAACCATCAGACTGTAACTGACCACAGCCTAAAGCCTATCATTCCAGGGAACTTGCAGCCAAGCACAGTCCCTGTATTCTTCTGCAAATATGAGCCTCCACAATCAGATCCATTCTGCTGTCTATTGTTTTTCTAACCATCAGCATGTAACCATCTCCTTTCACATCCAAGAGATAGAATACCAACTGACCCCTGGCTCTGACCACTGAGTTGGCCTTATCCATCAGAAGAGGTCTCTCATTCCATTAGTGTAATTGCTCCAGGAGAGCACAGGGCATCATCTGTGAAAGCAGAAAACATTCGGCTGCCTGACAGTGGAACTTCCATAAATAACTGATGTCTCTTTCTAACTGGAATGAAGGCAGCCCTCAAAGCTGTACATGGCACACACTTGGGGCAGACCCTGAGCCCTCATAGAATGAGAAAGAGCCAACAGCCAAGAGAGATTTCCTCCTCCCTCTCTCCAAAGCTAACTTCTTCTAGATTAGAGAAAATCTTCAGGGACTCTGTTCTCTTCACACTCCCTCTGAAGCCAGAAGAGTAAGGCCCAACAGTTCCTCGTGGCCTACTGGGACCCACATGTTTGTCTCCTACCTATCTGCTATAATTTGTATGTTGAAAGTCATTCTCAATAGCCTCACTCAGGAAAATTTCTTTACTATTACCATCTGGGATCTCCTACTACCATGGCTTTACTGAGTTTCCCCCAAAGACCCATGTGTTAAAGGCTTCATTCCAGAGTGCTGCTACTGTAAGGTGGTGGAACTTTAGCAGAAGGGGCTTAGTGAGAGGTCCTGAGGTTATTAGGGGTGTGCCTCTGAAGGGATTTGTAGGACCCTAGCCTCTTCCTCTTTCCTTCCCTAACCATGAAGTGAGCAGTTTGCTCCATCATACATTCCCCACCATTGTCATCTGGCATGCCAGAAATCCAGAGTAATAGGCCTGCCTGATCTTGAACTGTAACTTCCAGAACTTTGAGCCAAACCAAAACTTTTCTCTTTATAAATATCTTAGACATTTTGCTATAGTAACAAAAAACTAGCACGCTCTTTCTCCATTTCTAATCCCCTTGCAATGTTCTCCATTATTTGCTGGAAGTAGGCTCACACTAACTTCAAATGACTATACAAATGGAGTAGAGGAGGGAGGAAGGATAAGGATGGATGATGAAAGGAGGTAGATGGTTAGGTGGAGAAATAAACAGACAATCAGATGTTTTATATCTTCCTGACCTATGTGGTCCAGTCTCTATACAGACACAGATAGTCTTGGTTAAGAATTAATAAAAATAATAACAACATAAAATCCTTAACCTCCTTCCCTCAAAATTAAAAGGAATCCAACCCAAAACACACACACACACACCCTGTGCCTACACAACCCACGTCTTTTCATGTTTCCCATGGTTTGATTCTCCAAGTCCTCCCTTTCAAAGTACCTAGGTAAACCTCTCCCTCTTCTGCCTTAGCCTTCAACCCTGTCCTAGCAATGATTATATACTTACCTGTCCTCTCTCCCTAAATCACACTATTCCAAACTTATCTTTTCCCATCAAGTCCCAGGTCCCACCAGTTAGAGGCAGGGAAAGGACAGAAAAACCTAGGAGTACAGAGAGCAAGCATCTATCTGTATGGGAAAGAGCAAGAAGATGAAAAAGAACCCAGTGAAATACCAATTAAGAGTCTAGAGTCACATGGAGTAGATCCATGCATTCCTGTGTACAAGCTGTTGAGCTTCAAGCAAGTCATTAAATCTCAACAACAAGGGAACACAGACCCCTGCCCCTACCCCTGTTCAACCCAGGTCATTGGGTTGAACAAGTTAATATATAGAAGTGCTTAGAACAGTACATGACACAGAGTAGGTTACTGGCTTCCATCATTTAGAGTTGTACAGTATCTCATCTGACAGATGAAAAGATTCACATGTAGATATTGATATACAGTCTTAGATCAAGTGAGAAGAAAAACTAGAGTTTGGTTTAACCTCCCTAACCAATTTGAGTTTAGTGTCCACACTATATCCCTCCTATATCCCTAGTTTGAGGTGTCAAATCCTCACACATTTCTTCAATGATAGGGAACTCTGCATATTGGTGAGTCCTGCAGAAAGACATAGAAAGGAATAAGAGAGGAACTAGTAAAATCATCAAAGGAGGTAAAAATCTCCTTATGAGAATAAATGTTTAATTGTTGTTTCCCCAAAGGAAAAGTGTATTATTCAGGACTCTTCAAGTGATAAACTATAGAAATCAATTGAAGATGCTTTGAACTAGAGGATGTGTGTGTGTGTGTGTGTGTGTGTGTGTGTGTGTCCTTTTTAGTATATATCATCTGAATTTTGTCCAGCAGAGCTTTCAGCCAAGGATGTCCAGAGGCTCCAATGCATTCATCATGACTCAATACTACTTTTACTATCTTTTGATTCTATTATTCCATTGTTGACTCAATTGCAAGCACAATTTCCTCTTGTAGTGACTGTCAGCAGCTCTGGAATTATATTCTACCAGTTTAATAATCCCAAGGAAGAAAAATCAACTTGCCCATTTATTCCTGAAAATGTACACTATTCATGCTGATTAAACTGCCTTGGGTCATATGCTATCTCTGAACCAATCACAGTGACTTGGAGTGTGCAATGCAGACTGGCAAGATCTGTGTTCCACATCCACCCATGAATCTAGAAAGACTGATCATCTTCTCTCACTCTACCCAAACTGAGAGAAAACATTCAGTCCTATTTTTTATTAGGGTAAATGAATGCTAAGCAGGCAAAAGCAATGGGTGTCCATTTAGAGAAAAGGAAGTTTGGAGTAAAAGTTTGAACTATATGGGAACCCCCACCACCCCTCCATATCCTCTCTTAGGACCACCCATGGAAGAGAAGCAGTACCCTCAACAGTGCTCTCTTGAAGACTGGCAGGGAGTCCGCAGTAAGTGTCTGTAATGCTTCCTCAATGCCCTGATACAACTCCTCCTCTCCCACAACCACAGACCAACAGGGCAACTGCCTTCCTAGGTGCCAGGTCAGTAACTGTCCACACTGCCCACTGGACTCATTACTCCCCTGGGTCCTTTTGTAATCTGCTCAAGAGCCAGCAGCCTCCTTAGCTGGCTCCATCTGGCCCATCCTGTGGCCTGGCACAGAAAGGAGGAGCTGAGTAAGTATTGACCTGAGAGATGGAATATACAAATGGACAATGGCCAGGCCACATATACAGAAGAACCCTGGCCCACAATCTGCAGCTACTAGCCCAGGAAACCAACCCATTATCTACAGTAACCATCCCAGGAATCTGGCCTACTATCTACAGGTCAGATCGTTATCTCTAGTAACCAGCTCAAAAAGGCAAATGTACAATATTTGCCCCTGAATGATTGTCCCAAAACAGGCAGGACTTGATCAGTAACTGAGGGTTTCTCTAATTTTTTTCTTACTTCCAACTTAGAACAAATAAGAAAAAGTCAAACATATACCCCTGACGAATCACAGAGAATACCTTACTTTATTTTAGCCCACTTACAGCGTCCCCATGGCCACAGCCTCCAACATCCCAGGTCTTACCTTTTTTTCCATAAACTATAAAGTTCTGCCACTCTTACGTCTGCCTTTGAATCTCTGCCATAAGCTAAGTGACAGTGGCCGACTCCCTTGCTATAGAAAACCTCTAATAAAGAGCCTTCATTTATTCTCATTGGGGTGGTCTTTGTTTATTTCCATAGATGTGCTTGGCCACTGCCCTGTTTCCCACCTAGGAAACCCTAAAACAATGTTACTTTTCTCTTCCACCTACCACGTGATTCTTATCTAACTCAACAGGCAAGCCTGAGCCTCTGGCAGTGCCAGACCATATGGATAAACCAGCTGGAAATGGAAACACTACTTTCTTTTAACATAATATAAGACACTCTGTCAAATGTTGTGTGACCTAGAATCCATGGCAGAGTGCCTGGCAAGTGCCAGGTGGAAATGCAGGGTTCACAGGAAAAGAAAGGTGGTGACCAGAGAAGGAAGGGGAAAGTTTGAAAGTCTTACAAGTGACATGAAGGTGACATCTGATCTGGTCCTTGAAGGTGAATTAGAAACAAAGCAAAGGAAGATTTGGGGCAAATGTAAGCTAGACATTAGACAGACTAGAAGAAATGTACAGAGACAGGAAAATTCTGAAGAGAACTTGGCCATTTGTGGCTCAGAGCTATTCCTGCTTCCCTGCAGGGCCCTGAATGCAGGTAGTTCAAAAGCACTTTCCAATAAACACAGATTAAAAAGGCTTAAACCTCTGTTTCCCTTTTCTCCATATGCATAAAACGATAAACACCCCTGGGATGGCTGGATTTATATAGGCATATTTTTGCAAGTTTGTCTTATATATCTGAACTATGGCTTATAAATCAAATTTGGTTCTCTTTGCTGAAAAGTAAATTATTTATCCAAGGCAGAGCACCAGGCAATAGAAGGAGAGGCACAGAGAAGATACTGTTTTTCGGATGTCATTTATATTCCCCAGGATGAGGCAGTGTTGGGGGGTGGAAGTTTCTGCCTTAGCAATTCTACTGTTTCTTTTCGATTTCATGTGCTCTCTGTGGGTAGCCATGGACTTCTGAAATTGACTTTCTGTTAAGGACATCACTCACAGAATTCAAATCAGGGTCTTGCATTTGGATCCAGCACTCTTATTACTGGATTACTGCCTGAGTGGAGCAGTGAGCATATCCAGCAAGGGGTTAAGAGGAGCATCTCTGGAGTCCAGCAGGCCTGTGCCAAGTTCAGCTCTACCCCCATGTTCCATGCAATGTCAAGCATGCCACTGAACCTCACCAGCTTCTGTTTCCACTTAGTTGGAATGGGACAGTAACTTCTCTCCCATAGGGTCTTTGCAAAATTAAATGTGATTGCATCTAGCACAGAGCAAGCAATAATAAGTAGGATGAACTCCTAGTGCCCTACCTAGTTGCCCCAATTGAGTTACTGAGTGTGATCACTCAGGAGTCTTTCATACTGCCAGAACTCTGTGGAAGGTTCGTGAGGAGGTGAAAAATATCCACATTTTCAGTAAAATCTCTTAAAGAAAAAGATATTGGTTTTATTTCTTTTCTTGCTCTGTCATTATAACCTGCAGGGATGGGGTATCGGTGCTTATGTGTCTGGGCAGAACCAAGGACAACTCTGCCTTTCTCTGTTATCTCCAGGCACTAAAGGAAGGAAGCACAGGAACGTTCTTTCACAAAATGGGCACTCAATAAATACATTCTAAGATTCAACAAATAGTGGTAAGATTTACACTCCAAAAATACAACTATCTGCTCTCCATATGCATTATGGAATGGGAACATGGGAGTTAACTATGATCATTTCCAGTAGGCCTTGTTCCCCAAGATCCCATGACCTTCAAGTCATCAGAATAGTTTTGCTCTGAATTTAGCAGAAATTGGTCTATCACAGGAAATAAGACTGGTAATACAAGACCTGAAACATTAGTACTGGTGTCTGCCCCATCACCACAGACACCTGCCAGTCACCTACTCCTTCTGCATCTGCCACTTGCTAAGAGACAGCCATGCTCAGAACCCAAACCCCAAGGTGCTGCTAGTCATCAAAATCCAAAGTGAATTCAGTTTTATTAATCTAGATTCCTGCAACAGAAAAGCAGACTAGTATCTTCCAGAAAGAATGCCCATAGTGTTAAAATAAAAATATTTGTCTGAGCCCAAGTTGATTCCAAAATTAATCTACTCCGTGAGCATTGCAGTTTTTTTTAGGTTTTATGATCCCTTGTAAGGAATATTTCTAGAGTGCCTCTGTGTCTGCCACCACTGTGTGCTCAGGAGTCAACTGCAGGCCCCACCCACAGAGCTCAGCACCCATACATGCACCCCCACCACAACACCAAGCAGGCAGGGGTGTGAAGATTTGACAAGTGCTGTGGAGGTATAGAAGAGGTGAGTGCTGAAAGTATGTCAGAGTCTCACAGGTGGAGTCAAGGAATCAGTGCCATTAGTCTAGGATGAGAAGATAACAGAAGCAAATGTCAGCCAGAGAAGAGCAAAGGAAAAGAACAACATTAAATCAAGTTGCCCTCTAAAGATATATTGAAATCCTAACTCAATAGGACCTCTGAATGTAATCTCATTTGGAAATAGGGTCTTTACAGAGATAATCAAGTTAAAATGAGGTCACTAAGGTGGGCCGTAATCTCATGACTGGTGTCCTTACCAAAAGGGTAAATTTAGACACAAAGACACACATCACAGAAGAAAGATAATGTGAAGATACCCAGGGAGAAGGCAACTTATGACTGGAATGGCACATCTACCAGTTGAGGAATGCCAGAGATTGCCAGCTAGCACCAGCACATAGAAGAAGCAAGGAAGGGATCTCCCCTAGAGCTATCAGAGAAAACCAACACTTGGGATTTCAGACATCTGGTGTCCAGAGCTGTAAGACAATAAATTTCTTTTGTTTAAGTCACTGGTGTTTGACATTTAGTTATGGAGGTTCTAGAAAATTGAACAGGGAGTATTTAACTTTGGTTCTCCAGAGCCAGATTGAGAAACAAGAATGGGAGCACGGTAGATTTGAGGGGTGGGATTCCAAGAAAGGCACTACAAGAGTTAGGGGAGGGGACATCCAGCAAAATGGCATGCTATCAAACCAGGGACCTCTGCAGCAACTGAGCTTAATGACTCTGGAGAAACTTTGGAAGCTAATGTAGAATATGAAGTGCAATGACTTGGCAGGTTAAGGCAGGAGGATCACAAGTCCGAGGGTAGCCTCCACAACCTAGTGAGACCCTGACACAAAATAAAAAATAAAAGGATCCCCAGCACCACAAAATAATTCATCTTAAAAACTAAAAGGGCTAAGTAGGGGATGTATCTCAGAAGTAGAGTACCTACCTCTGAGTTCAATTCCCAGTACCAGGATTTTAATGGGGAGTGGAATATGCAGTGAAATTTTCTAACTACATGTCTAACTAATGGTGAGGAAGCTGGAGTAGAGTCCTACATCTTTGGGGGTGATCTTGTTAATTCTTTAGTACTTGGTGTGAGCCACAAAAAGAACTAACAAGAACCCTCAGGTAAAGAGATTCAGGCTATGCAGCAAACATAGTCTAGCGTGCACTGAGAGGACAAGGAGATATGGATGGGACACCAGCCATGTGGCTTCAGGGAACATTTGGGAGGTGGGGAAGGAAAAGGTAAGAATGTTAGGATAAAGTCAGATTGGGAACCTTGAATGTCGGGCCAGAGTCTGGACTTGGCTCCACAGGCAGTCAGTCAGGAGGTGACAGAAGTTTTTCAGTAGAGGGATGACCAGATTAGAGGTCACATTTTGGAAAATGAAAGTGGTAGAATATATTGGAAAAGGAAAAATGAAGAGGTACAGTTAACTGTGCTCAGCTAATAGTGTATGGTGAGGGGGATGCATGGTGAGAAGGAGAGAAAGGAAGCAAGAAATGCTGAGTCCCCGGTCCAGGGTCACAAGGTCCTGACTCAGAGTCTCAAAGAAACCAAGAGTCAGGCATAAAGATTGACCTCTGGGATATCTAGGATGAGCAGGTTCAGAAGGTAAAGAACTATCCATATGTCCCTCACTCTCCCTCCTACATCCAAATTTTAGACCAAATAAGAAAACATGAGCCATTGGGAGTTGAGCAGATGGCTTTTCCAAAGCTTTCCCCATTCTCATTCCATCCAAAGCAAATGTGGATTGGAAACCACAGGGTTTGCAAATGCCACTGTGCCATTTGAAGTTAGGATCTCATTTGCCAATTTGCAGCCTGTACTTCAGACCGCTTCAAAAGACAGGGTTATCAACACTGACTTATAAATAAATGAAGGAACTAAATAATGTATTCCACCCTAATATGGCTCTAATTTCCTTGGCAATGATATAAAAATCACTAACATAAATTGCTCAACAGAAGACCCTCAAAAGGAAACATGAGAGAGAACGTGCCCCCATTAATTCCATATAAATCACAGAGACATGCTTTTCCTTGCTTCTGACCATAAGTGTCCTCCAGGCTATGGCTGCACAGGGAAGTAGTTGCTCTCCTCTTTAGCTTCCTGACCATAATTCCGAGCTGCCTGTGACCCTGTAACCTCAGCAGCTTTGTTTCTTTCTTCAAAGAGCTGAGAACAATTGGCCTCCATTTAGAGGCTCAGTCTGTCAGTTCTTATATTACCAATAAAACTTGTCATCAGGGACTGTGGGTTCTCTAAAGTATTTCCGGAAAGAGTTCAGACCTGGACTTAGCAGGCTCAGGCAGAAGAAAAGATTAACCCTGCTTGAGCTAAACCATGTGGCAGGTGGTCATGAGGAACTTGTGGGCAGGGTGACATTGGCTGAAGAGGAACTAGAGAGCAGACCCCACACCAGGGCAGCAGCCTGCTCCTTCCATTGCTATTGGTGGGAAGGAGACCCTGACATCTATATCCCTTCTGGCACAACCTGTGGAAGTCTGAAGGTAGGTTAGCATTCATTCACTCATTTATTAACAGCTTCTTATATTCAGTCAAAATTTACTGAGAAAGCACAGATGAAGGAAACTCTCTCAGGGGCTGGAGAGAAGGTCTCCAAAGCATGCTGCAAGGTGATAGATTACATGCTGTGGTGCTAAAACAAAATGGTGGTGTCTGAGAGTGTGAGCTGTATACCCAACGCCCCATGCTGGGACCCAGTCCTCCCACTTACAGGACTACATTTTTTTCATCTGCAAAATGGGGGTGGTAACAATACTCACTTTATAAAACATGATGGAAGGACAAAAAAAGATAAATGGGAGGTGTATGGCAAAATTCTCCACAAGCAGTAAGTGTCTAGTGAAGGGACTAGTCATCATCACGAAATGTCATTGTCACTGAGCACAGTCTCTCAGGAGCACAGGGCAGTCATGAAGACTCGCCCAAGTTTCCAGGCACCCTTCTAGTGCTTAATAGGCATCTAAATTTATTCACCTCTCTCAACAATAGGAACCTTCCAGGGAGGATGTGCTTGCTTATTACTATCTCTCTGACAGGAAGCAGTGCACAGACAGGCTAAGTGACTTGAGTACGACAGTACTAACACAGCACTGGAGTGAGACTCCAGCCCAGGCACTGAGCTCCAACAACTCTTAGCCACCATACTCCACTGACTTCCAAACTCCAAAGGAAGGAAGTCTTTCAGAGGAGAGGGAAGCTGAGGCTGTCACTTCCTAGGCCTTAGTATTTACTCTCATTTAATCCTCACAGTAAGTCATTATCTCCACCAAGGCTCTGAGAGCTGAAATGAGCAGCCAAGTTTGCACATTTATCAAACAGCTGGGATGGGACTTTATCTGAACTCCCAAGCACGCTTTTTTTTTTTTTTTTTTTGATTCATTGTACACAAATGAGGTACAGTCTTTTATTTCTCTGGTTGTACATGAAGTACAGTCACACTGTTTGTGTAATCATACATGTACATAGGGTAATGATATTTGTCTCATTCCGTTATCTTTCCTTTCCCCCACCCTCTTCCCACTCCTCATTTCCCTCTACACAATCCATCCTTCTTCCATTCTTTCCTTACCCCTTCCCTGCCCCATTATGTATCATCATACACTTATCAGGAGTTGGAGAGTATCATGCTAAGTGAGATAAGCCAATCCCCCAAAACCAAAGGTCAAGCACACTTTTGATCCACACCCAAGATGGTCTTCCATCCAGTCACACTGATAGGTTCCAGGACTTACCTTCTCAAAACAGTTATTCTGATCATAAACAGTGGGTCATTCTGTTTTTATTGCTTACCTGAATGAATCAAGGGCATTTTAATTTTCCAGTCTTCAGAGGAGCAAGAGAGCTGATGGTCACCTTCTGAGTGAGATGGCAAAGGTCTGCCTATTTTGAGTGATAGTTACTCTTTTATTAGAAAATCAGTTTACATAGCATCCCCATTAAAATGAGTATAGAAATGTACTATTTAAACATATCCTGGGGTGGAGTCTTTGTTGAAGCAAATATTCAGCTGTAAAGCAAATAGTCATCCTCTCATTTACCTTTTGATTACAAAAGAAGATTGTTTTGGGTAGGTATGTGTGTGGTGACTCACACCACAGTGGTGGATATCGTTCATTATTATATCATTTAACAGGACACACGGCTAATATGTCAGTGGAGCAAGACTCCTGCTCAGGCACTTAGCTTCAGCAACTGCATTCTTCACCAATACACTCCAATGACTTCCAAATATCAAAGGAAGCGAATCATACTGAGAATTTACAAAGTCCCAGAGCCTACCCTAATAATGTCACATTATCTTATTTATTAGGGCAATAACCCCATGAGTTAAGTTCTGATATCATCATTTTGCAAATGATGCATCAAGCAAGAGAGATCAGGCAGTGATGCTTACAGTGTGGTCCCCAGATCAGTAGCATCAGCAACCTGGGAACATGGTAGGAATGCACATTCCTGGTCCCCATGTATTGCCCATGGCTACTTTCCTGATACAGAGGCACAGTTGAATAGTTTTGACAGAGACCACATGGCTCATAAACCCTGAAATATTTCCTTTCTGGCCCTTTACAGAAGCATTTGCAACCCTGGCTTAGAGCCCAAAGGTTTGTGATTCAGTCCTACTGCAGGTCTGTAGAGTCTGGCTGCAATTCCACAACCCGTCTCTTTCTGGCTCAGGCTGCAGGGATAGCCCTATCAGGTACTTTGCCAGCATGCTGACAGAGGGATAAAGAGACATGGTGAGCCATGCGCTGGTGCTTAAATCTTCTGCTCGGGAATACCTAAAGCCATTCACCTGTGTCATTGGAGTATGGAAGAATAGGGGTCCCCCCCATCCAGGGGGCAGCAAACATTTGTGAACAATAACGTAACCCTCTCTTCTAGTCCTCTCCTCTGGCTGTATATTCTGTGTGCTCTCCTTTCACATGCAGAACACACAGCCCCTTAGCCAGGGAAGAAGGTCCACCCATGTACAGCATCGGGTTCTGAGCCAGCACCTAGGATTGTCTCTGTGAGGCAGAAGTGGCCTCTCTTTCCCCATGATTAAGACAAATCATCTGCCTCCTCTGCAGTAGTGCACAGAACAACCACAAAAACACTCCTCCCTGGAGGAAAGTGGGGCAGTGACGGCCCCAGTGGGTGGACATGGATACTACTCCTCCAGAGGGTCCCCAGTACCTCATATTTTGTGGCCCTTAAGTCTGTGGCATGGGATGTCTTTCTGTTCCAATATTCTTCTTGACTATCATTAAAGAAGGAAACAACAAATATCCTCTACTTGGGAGAAGAACTTTCTTAGCTTGCTTCCTTTCCAGATGAGGCTGAGGGTCTCCTTTTAGCCTCAAACCCTACAGTTTGAATGCTTGACCCCCCAAAAAAAATTAATGTTGAAATTTAATTGTCACTTTGATAGAATTGGGAGGTAGAACTTTTAAGAAGTGTTTACATCATGAGGGTTCAACCCTCACAGATTAATGCCCTTGTCAGAGGAGGTTACATAAATTCTGATAAAGCCCTCAGTCTTGCACACCCTCCCTTGCCTTTCCCCCTGGGTATGATGCAGCATGAAGGCCCTTTCCAGATGTTGGCACTGTGCCCTTGGATTTCTCAGCTGCCAGACCATGAAAAGAATGAACTGCTATGGTTTATAAGTTACCCAACCTCAGGTATTCTGTTATAGTAGACAAAATGGATGAAGACAGGGCTTAAAGCTTGCTTTAAGTCTCAAACAGTTCAGTATCTATTTGTCCAGACTGGAGATTCTTTAGGCAGCAAAATTTTCTCTATAAACACATTTGCTTTTTATCTTCCTGATACCAGACAGGTCCAATTAGCATTACTCAAAGTCATGATCTGTGTCTCCAAACTTATTTGTTGGTATCAGGCTTCTTTGGGAGAGTTGTACCCTAGCTTTTTGTCCCTCAGTCATATGGGGTAAACTGAGGCTCAAAGAGGTGAAGTAAGTTTCTCTGACCTCCCCTCCCTCACATCTCCATAGCTATCTATACCACCTCTGTTCATCACCCAAAATCTCCAGACTCACTGTTGAATTCTGTGTTAAATAATGTCCAAACCTTCTTAACTCATTCTCACAGGGTCAAATAAATGAATATATAATCTTAAGAACTGAAGAACTCTTAGAACTTAACAACTATGTCCAAGTATTTGCATTAAGAGACTTAACTAAACTCTAGAGCAGCTACTAGCAGGACAGGGTTTTTCCCCAAGATGACCTCAGCCATTAAATGCCTGAGAAAACTCAGTGCTGACAGGAAAGTTCACTTTTGTTCCAGGTCCCTCACCTTCCTTCCTTATCGTATTTACTAAAAAGAGTTTGTAATTGTAAACATGGATCTCCCACATCTCAGAAGCATCTCTCAAGAACCTGAGAGACATTCTTCTGAAGTGTAATCACAGCAAAGGAAAGGCCCCCATCACCCAGCCTCTGTGGGAAGAGAATCCTAACTTAGATACCTGCCAGCTTGGGTCACAGAAGGCCTCATTGCATTTACGCAGATCAGCCCTTTGAACATTTTCACTTTTCTGACTCGCTAAGCCCCATTTCTCCCCTCCTCTTTTTCCTTCTTTTAAAATGCCCAAGTCACCTCTACACAAATCAGAAAGGAGCTCAACTCTTTCCCTTGCTGCCATTAGTTACTCGGTGAAATCTGTTTTCACGGTTTTAACTGATGTCAGCTGCATTTATCTTTGACTCCCCTTCCCTCTTTCACCCAATGCTTTGTTTTAAACAACCACTCTATTGTGGGTCCTCCGAAGACTCAGGTGTCCTTCTCAAACTTTAATGAACATTAGCCACACCTGGCAAACGGGGGTGGGGGGGTGTGCTTATTAAAAATTCAAAGCCCTGCAGGGCACAGTGACACATGCCGGTAATCCTAGCCACAGGACACAAGAGGCCGAGGCAGGAGGAGTGCAAGTTTGAGGCTAGAAGGAGACCCTCAGCAACTTAATGATTCTGTGTCTCAAGATAAAAAATGAAATCTGGGAATATAGCTCAGTGATAAAATGCCCCTGGGTTAAAACTACAGCACACACACACGCACCACACACCCACACACCAAGGTTCATCTTTCAGGATCTGATTTCATGAAGTGGAGCCTGGGAATGTACATTTTAAAAGGGAGGCTCCCCATCCCCCACCCCACAAGGTGATTCTGATGCAGATGGCTAGCTTGCCACTCTTCCAGAAACACTGCCCTATTAGCTCTTTAATTTCCACCTGGTAGGGGATGAATAATATTTGTGAGAAAGTAGCAAGTTCTTCTGAAAGTGCTTGAGAGCATGTGAGAAGCACTTCATTAATTTTCACCCTAGTCCTTGGAGGTGGCATCGTGATAGTTATAATTATCCCTCGATTACTTGCAGGGATTGAAGTGTTCTTAGAGAACAAACTTAGACGCAGAAGCTAAGTGACTGCCAAGCAGCACCCAGCAGGCCAACAGTGGGAGTGAAGTCATCAAGAAGCAGACCAAAGAGGAGGAGAGCTCCCCAAGGGTCAGACATCAGTCATAAGGTACAGAAGAGCACCTCCTCCCACCCACACTCCGCCCAGCAGATGCGAAGGAAGCAGGGAACTCACAAAGGGAAGGAAAGAGTCAAGCAGTGCTTTCTCTGATCCAGAGGCTATAGAAGTGCTTCAGTGAGTTTTATAAAATATTGAATCATTTGTCAATATTTCCAAAACAGGTAGCTGCATAAAATAATTCAAATCAATGGCTTCTCATGAAGAATCAGAAGCCCAGGAACAGGCAGCACTAAAGGCAGTCATTCACTTTGGGCAGGGTGTGCAGCGTCCAGCCACTAAGTGACCACTGCACTCATCAACTACCTGTCCAGGCCCTGCAGGCAGCCAGAGAGCAACCCTGGTCCAGTCTGTCAATCATATTTCCTGTCACAGGCAAGCTTGGGAAGAAGACTGGCATTCCTTCTCCTCACCAAGAGATCAAAATCTGTGAGGGCTGTGAGATGGACAGGTGCCTCTCATGAGCATGAAAGTGATTTATCATCTTCCAGGAAAAACCTGTCCCCCTGCAATGCACTTACACCCCCAGCAAGGCAGACAATGGTGTGAACAAATAAGTCACTTTGGATTTTCCTAAAACTATCAATATCAGTCATGACCACGCCAAAGAAACAGAATATATGGAAGCAAAACAGTCCCTGCCTGTGAGGAAAATCTGTAAAAGTATTTGATTTAGTCAGCTCTTTCACTGCTGTGACTAAATGACCCTACCAGCACAACTGTAAAGGAGGAAAGATCTATTTGAGGGTTCACAGTTTCAGAGGTCTTAGTCCACAGAAGGCCAGCTCCATTCCTCGGGTTCAGGTGAGGCCGAACATCATGGCAGGAGAGGGTGGTGGAGGGAAGCAGCTTACATCACAGTGATCAGGAATCAGAGGGAGACTCCACTTGCCAGATACAAATATATATACCCCAAAATCCATGCCCCAATTCCCACCTCCTCCAGTCACACACTACCTGCCTCCAGTTACCACTCAGTTAATACCATCAGGGATTAATTCATGATTAGACTGATTAGGTTAAGACTCTCAAAACCCAATCATTTCTCCTCCGAACCTTCTTAAATTGTCTCATACATGAGCTTTTGGGGGACATCTCACATCCAAACCATAACAGCATCTGAACAAAGAAGAACTTCTAAGAGAAAATGAACAGCATTAGAATGAGTTTTTCACAACAAAGCAAACACATGCACGGGGCTTTTTCTTAATATTCTAAGATTACATTAACATTAACATTAAAATAGGGATTTAAAAAGTCTGAAGAATGAATCAGGTCTTTGAGATATCTAAAATTCTATTTTAGTATGCAGAACAGGGTAAGATAATTGCATTCAAGCAATAGTTCGAAACCATTTTATCATAACATAAGTTCACAAAGAATATAAAGGAAAGATCTGGGAACCACTATAGCACTCTCAATATGAAGAAACTAAAAACAAATGGTCTTTAACTCAAAGTTTACTGATATGTGTATAATAATTTCATAATCTTATTTTCAACAGTTCTACCCCATTCTTCGGGGATCATGGAAACCAAAATTCTACTCTTCCAGTAACCAAAATGCTCAGTCACTTCTCCCAACTGATTATAATTAATCATTCTTGGACAGTGTTTCATTCCACTGAATCCAAAGCTAGAGTCACCTCCAAAGTGGCCACAACCTAAGATGGGATGCCAGTTGGGATCCCAAAGGAAGAAGCATTATAGGTCATAATGATCAGTTCAAAGTGTTTATCAGGGGAAACAGATTGGATTATAGTTTGTCCATATCATTGACAACTAGAGAAAAGGGATGTTCTATCTTGATATAACTGCAGGAAGGGGTTTGGGGTATGGAGTTTATATGAGGGTTTCAGGAATTTGGCTCAGGAGCAGGATTGGGTTTTCTCAGTGTTTGGGGCAACAACCTAAATACTTTATCATTGTTTGGGAAATTTAAGGTCCCAGCTTGGACTAAAGCTTGCTGGGGAAAATCAGGAGCTGGCTTGGTCACAGAAAAGTCTAGGAACTCTTGTGAGTTTTGATTCACGGAAAGTGGAGGGAATTGAGGGACCCTACAATCTACCCCCTGACTGGCTCCTAGGACCAGGGACAGGTGCCCCCCTAAAAGCTCCTGTGTGAGACAACTCAAGAAAGCTTAGTGGTGGAATGATTGGATTACAAAAGCCTTACCCCAATCAGCGTATTAATCCTTTGATAAGGATTAACTGGGTGGTAGCTGAAGGCTGATAGGGTGTGGCTGAAGGACGCAGTTCATGCCTTTGGGGGATTTGTTTTGTCTGAGGAAAACTCAACAGAAGCACCTGGAGTCATGTTCCTAGCTGCCTTCCTTGCCACATGTTTTCACCATGATCTTTTACCTCATCTCAGGCTCCAGGAATGGAGTTGTCCATCTATGGACAAACAATTCTGAAAGTGTGAGCCCCAAAATAAATTTTTCCTCCTCCAAAAGGAAAGAAAGAAAGCATCTCAAGCTAACAGTAAAAACATAAAAATTTACTAGAATTACACCAGGAAATCTTCTGCAGCTCCTATATAATAAAACTAGTACTAGAATTCCCCGCCCCGCACTGATCTCTGGGATCCTGAGGGTCTTCCCAGGAGGTCTATACCAAACTTTTCATCCCAGTGGAAGAAGCTCTAACTCCACAGTGATAGGGACGAGTGGAATCCCTTGTACTTATAACTGTGATGCCTGTGAGTCTGGAGCTCTGCCTAACCGTTGCTGATATGCTTCCCTGGGTCCTTCATCATAAAGGAAGCAGTCGTATCCAAGGATATGGTGACTTCCTTCCTTAGAGGAAGAAGGATACCAATTCAACCCACTGGTATTTTTTCCCCAGATCTAGGGTTCTACACTGGGACAAGGGGAGCTTGAGATTAGAGCATTCCATGTAGAGTGAGTTCCAGGTTTAAGGCAGCATCTGATTTCTTCCATTCCTGCATGGCTTGCACTGCACTCTTCCATATGCCAGGCATTCACAAATCAACTTGCCTTCCCTGGCGGTGGCTCACTCCAGGACCATATAGCTTCCATTAAAACCACAACCCAATTTCTCAATAAGGGAAGTTCTGTCAATAGCTTCATTTATTCCTTTAAAAGGGCATGTTTCAGGGCTGGGGGCATAGCTCAGTTGGTAGCGTCCTTGCCTTGCAAGCACAAGGCCCTGGGTTCAATCCCCGGCACTGCAAAAAAAAAAAAAAAAAAAAAAAAGGCATTTTTCTCTAAGTGTTGTTACCTTTGGGTAAATAAAATGTATATGTAATGCTCTTCTTTTTGCCCAATCCTGGATTAGGGAGCCTGGGAAATGCCTTCCTTGATCACTGGTAATGGTTCTTAGAGTAACCACACAATAATTTCAAGCTTTGCATACCCTGCAAAGTTAAGGTATGACTTGCTTTATGACAAGGCAAACCTCACAAGAAGTCATTCACAGTGTCTACATATGTGAGTACATATCAGTATCCCTTACTCTTAAAGAATGGGCCAATATCATCTATTCCCCTGAGTCAATGGTTTTCTCCTCTTCTAAAGTTTCTACTGGCCTCTGGCACTTACTGAGGATGGGCCCGGCTAACAGAAATATTGTATTGCCTTCTCTAGTGTGGGTCAGCTACCCAGAAGGATGCTGTGGCTGTTCAACCAACCACCCATACCTTGTGAGGAAATCTGGAACAGGGCACAGCATCCAAAAGGCAGACCTATGAGTTGTCTGTTTAGTCATTATAAAGGAGCCACACCCAGTAACTCTTTGCACTGATTCCTGGGAAATCATTAAAAGGATGACACTGTGGATAACTCAATGTCCAAACTCTAGTTTGAACACTGGTAAAGCAGTTAGGAGGGACCATTTCCCAATATACAGCTACCTAGGACCTCCATTCTGATGTATCCAATATGCTATAGCTGCTTCTTCAGAGGGGACAACTGGCTGGACTTGGATCAGGATATCTGTTTCTGTATTTCCACTAGGGGAAGATGGTTGGTAATCAGGTCTGCCAAACACTGTGATTTTAGACCCTGGTTATGTTAATCAGTCTCAAATGTCTGCCCATAGTTCTGCCCCTACAATGGCCTTCCACTTATGAACCATGGATCCTTTATTTATTCACAATGTTATCCCTTTCATGATTTCCAAGGAATTAGTACAAAGAGTTACTGGTGTGGCTTCTTCATAATAACTAACCAGATAGCTCATAGATCTGCATATTGGGTACTGTGCCCCATTCCGGATTCACCCATATGGTATAGGAGGCTAGTTGAATAGTCACAGCAGTCCATTTGGGTAGCTGATACACAGTAGATTGATCTGGACACAGAGCATCCTTAGATGGGTTTCTATCTCCCTCCTTTATTTGATGGGATTTCTCTAAGGGCACTGTTGAGGCTGATTTTAAACCTATAGTATATTGTACAGGTACCAAAGAACTCTGTAATTCTCTAGAAAGAGGGCTGCACATATGGTGCTGTTTCTGCTGGAGCTATGCATGCCTTCAAACCAGAGTACTATTTTATACTGTGGCTGATATGAGTCTGGCAAACATGCCACCAATGTTCCCCTTAATAGAAGAACCTGTCTTTACTTCTACTGGTATGACTCCAATTAGAGCCTCTGTTTACAAGGGGGCCTGGTAAACTGAAAGGAACTGTTTTTCTAGCAAAAACCACTAATTCTTGACCTTCCTGAACAATTGTGACAAGAAGCCAATGAGGAGTTTTTGGTTGCTCTCCCTGCCAAAGGGCCTGATCCATTTCATCCAGTCACAGAAACATTTAATTCTTCCAGGGGTGACCATTGCAGGGCTCAAGCTTGCAAAATTAATGCTATTGCCTGAATAAATGCTCAGAATCCCAACATGCTCTTTGTTTTTAGGTGGTATAATGACCTGAGACATTGAACCAAGCAAGTCCTCCAATATCCTAGCAGACCTAGAAAGGTTTATGATTTTTTAACCATTTGGGGCCATGGCTGTTAGTAAAACCTAATTTTTACCTGACCAGACCACGTTCAGGAACTTTACAGTTCTTCCTTGTCCCTGGACTTTCTGCAAGTTGATGGCTGATGCTCTGGATTGCAGGTATTCTAGAACCTTTTGGATAGCCTTCTGCAAGACTCAAATCTGTAGAAGCTAGCAACATATCATCCATATAATGTTCTCTGTGAACATCAGACAGATCACTATGGCCAAGTCCCTAGCCACCAAACCAAGACAAACAGGGGAGCTATGTGAGTGCCCCTGGGAATACACGGGAAAGATCCATTGTCAGACCTCCTAGGTAAAAGCAAAGATGTTCTGGGCTTTGGGTGTGCCAAAGAAAGCATTTGCTAAATCACAGACAGTATGCCATGTAGTTAGTTTTTCCAATACTTGAAACTCATTTGGGAAGGTAGCATGTATGGCCAGAGTCACCTTATTCAATTCCTTGTAATCAACTGCCATCCTCCAGATTCCCCCAGCCTTTTATGTCAGCCACACAAGGCTGTTGTATGGGCTCTGTGAAGAACACACAATCCCTCTCTCCAGTAACCAAGTAGTAGCTGCTATCTCCTTGTTCTCTATTGGGAGACAGTATTGTCTGGTACATACCGACATCTTGGGTGGGGTAACACCATTGGTTCCCATATAGTTGACCCTTGGGGCTCCACTGTTATCACCCTTACCTGGAGCCAGAGTTCACCTACAGTTGTTTCAAGCTCCCAGGATGGTTTCTATCCCCAAAATGCTAGCTGTGGTGGGGGAGATGTAGACCCATGTGCAGTGGATGAAGCACATCCAATTAGCTATAGTAGACCTCTTCTCAAGAGGATAGATCTCCCCCCCCCTTATGTGTGTGTGTGTATCAAGTACAGGCACAAAAAAATCTGTGAAGACTACCATGTATTAGAGTGTTTTCAGTCCCCGTGTCCACCAGAGCCAAACTCTGTTTTGAGGGGATTAATTCATTACTATTTCTAGGTAGTGCCTTAGTGCCTCCAGTTTCCATGAATGACCCTAAGTTGCCAGGAACCCCAGCCATATAGTCACAGTCCTGGCTGCGATAATTACTACCTCTCTTGGGAGAGGAAAGGGGTGGTGGCATCATTCCCCCGCGCCAGCGCGCATTCTGCAACTGAGTGCCAGCGAGTACAGATCTTCACAGCGGGTCGCAAGAACCTGCTGCGCTCTGCGTGCCCTCCACATCCCCGCGGCCTGCTGCAGCCACCAGCAAGTCTGAAGCAAGCGCCGGATGCAGCCGACACTTCTCCCTCTCCTGTTTGGCCCCTCCCTCTTTTTGTCCCTCTGCCTCTGGGACGGGGCGGGCAGTGGGAGGAATTCAGAGCTGCCTCCACCCGACCAAATCTGCGCAGGTGACAGGACTGGGTCCTGAGCCCTGCCCCGCTTCTTCTCATTTATGGGCCACGTTGTAAGTAACAGGAGCGGTGGAGCAGGAATCTCTTTTTACTTGTTATCCTTCCTTTGGCTTGCGCCTCTTGCTCTGGGCAGCCCGCTAAGCCTCTGTTGCCAGACAGACTGCTCACGGACAGGACAGCGCCTCTCCCCGCCAATAAACTTGAGGCTTCTTTGCTGGCTGGCCTTTTGTAATTTCACGCCCTCCATAAGGCTAGTCAAGTCTGCTGGACGCTTTGGAGCATCTCTGTACATCTGGGACTGCCCACAAACATCAAGTAAACAATTGGCCACAAAGTCCCTGTGTCCATCCTGGGATCTCCCCGGTTCCTCTTTCCTCAGCCCTTTTCTTTGGAACCCTGCCGACCACACCATTTGTTTAGTCCCAGCGATCGCGCAACTGGGGTCATCCCAAAAGCTACAGCAGGGGAGTTACCCCAAGGGAGTACCCCAAACAGACCTGAGATGGAGCTAGTTTGGATTCCAAGGAAAAAAAACGCCCAGTGCCTGGGTGATCAGTTCTTTGTATTGGGGGAACTTAGAGAGTGCTGCAGTATATCCTCCAGACAAACAGAGAAAAAAAGGAAGTTCCAGGTAGTACTGTCTGCAGGGAGTGTCTGGGATACGGACTTTATATAAAAGTTTAAGCAATGTCCCCACCCAGCCTGGGTTTTTGTTGTTTTTATTTTTGTCTTCCAGTGTTCAGGGCAACAAACTAAACACTTTTATCAGTGCCTGGGAATGTTCAAGGCCTGGTTTGGGTTCAAACCTGCTGGGAGAAACCTGTAGCTGCCCTGTCACAGTGGCGAAGGCACTCTGATTTTCAGTCAGGACAGAGTGGGAGCAACTAGGGGACCCTTAAATACCTTTAGAACTCAAACACAAACTCTACTCTCTTGCCACAGTTTTTCATAACAGAGTTTTGTTGTTGAGTCTGTTAGCTACAAAAGGGGGAAGGGGGAAAAATGGCAGAATGAATCAAACAACATTGCTCTGTGTAAATTTATGATTACACGAATGGTATGCCTTTACTCCATGTACAGAGAATCAAAATGTATCCTATTTGTTTACAATAAAAAAAAGAAAAGAAAATTTCTTTATCTTACTTCAAAAAAAAAAAAAAAAAGATATCCAGAATCTCATTTTCAAAAGTGACCTTTAAAAACTGCACTAAATGAGTATTTTTCTTCAAGTATATCCAGTGTATCAACATGGCAGTTACAGAGCAAAGATAGCTGTGTTTCATAGGACCAAATGGAATGCTCCGTTCAGAAATAAAGTATAAACAATTTATACCAGGAAATTAATTCTTATAGATGCCTCCATTCAGTGTTTATTAAATACCCTACTGTGTAGAACACTGTGAGTGATATTAGAAATGTAAAGATGACTCCAACAAGACCTCTGTGGGGGGTGACATTCACATAGACTCGTTTACACATAGCAAAATTACTAAATGGTGTCTCAAGATTCTTTTGGTTATAAGTGCCATAATTCAACCCAATTCAACTTAATTTTTAAGTAAATTATTGCTTCATGCAACTGAATAGTGCATGGGGGGGTAGTTTCAGGTACAGCTTGATTCAGGAAATTAAATTATCATCAGAAATCAGTCTGCATCTCTCCACTCTGGTTTCCTGTGTTGGCTTCGTTCTCAGCCTGTCTCTGTTTGATAGCTTCCTGTAGCGCAGGTTTCTATTAGCCTTACTACAATCTCAGAAGAAAAAATTCATCTTATTCTACTAGAAAATATCCCAGAATTTGCTTGTCCTGAATGAATCATCTTAAATAATCATCGAGTCATTGCATTTGAATAGAACTGAGAATTTCTTCCCCTAGGTTCCTGGAGTGAGTCCACAGATTAGTCTGAGCCACCCCACCAACTGTGGTTGCCATTCAGGAGAATGGTATATTCTGATTGGCTACCACAGTTGGTGGGGTGGCTCAGACTAATCAATGGACTGACTGGAGCAACCTAGGGAAAGAAATTCTCAGTTCTATTCAAATGCAATGGCTTGAGCATGGAAGAAGGGCAGTTCCCCAAGGAAAAATCAAGGTATTGTTATCAATTGAAGAAAGATGAATAATAGGAAAAAAGGGCAGTTGCTTCTGACAAATTTCCTAATAGAAAAGCAATTAACATGCAGTAAGCATCCAGAAGCAAGGAGAAATCGAAGTGTTAAAATAAGTGGGCTACCTTGCAGGTAATGAGAAAGTACAAAGAGAGGAGAGAACCTGAAGAGGAAGCAGCTAGCCCACTTGGTTTGAGTTCACTTTCTTTGGCTCATGTGTTTTCTGATAAACTACAGCATGCTTACCAACAAGAATCACCACTTTCTGTATCCAACCACTATGCACCTCAGGACACAGAGTTTCTTTACATCAGTCTAAACATTCATTATCAACTCATTCAATAAATAGGTATTCAGTAGTTACTCTGTGCTGGGTTGTCATCAATAGTTTGAGATAGAATAATGAAAACAAGCATGTAAAACATCCTTGCCCTTGTCGAGATTACAGTCTAGTCTATGGATACAATAAATGGAAAAGTAAAATAAAATATGAAGGATGTCAGATGATGATAATTGTTGAGAATTTCTCAATCAAGACAGGGAAGGAAAAAAGACATGACTAAGGTAAAGAGCGATCCTACCATTGAGATTTGCAAAAAAATCTAAAGCTAGTGAGGGTGGGAACCATGTAGATATTTAAAGGAATAGCATTCATTCCAGGCACAGTGAACAGGAATTGCAAAAGTGCTTAGGAAGATCAGTGTGGCATGATGTGACTGAATAGTAGATGAGACCAGAAGGTAACAATGACGTAAAATATGGAAGATCCTGAAGATAGTAAGCACTTTGGTTTTACACTGAGTGAACTAGAAGCAACTGAGTATTTGAATAGAGGAAGTCAAAATATGACTTCCATTTAAAAATAAGTACTCTGAACCAGCCTCAGGAGGCTGAGGCAAGAGGATCATGAGTTCAAAGCCAGTCTCAGCAACTTAGTAAGATCCTAAGCAACTCAGTGAGACCCTATCTCTAAATAAAATACAAAAAAAGGGCTGGGGATGTGGCTCAGTGGTAAGCACCCCTAGGTTCAATATTCCCAGTACCAAAAAAAAAAAAAAAGTACTCTGAAATAATACTCTGAAATAAACTACATAAACTACAGAAGGACAGGACAGAAACAGGAAGAATACTTAAGAGACGTCTACAATAATCTAAGTTAGAAATAATATGGTGACCACAAAATATTGGTTATATTTTTAATGTAAATCCAACAAGATTGCTCAAAGATGGGATTTGGAAAGGATGATGCTAAGAATTTTGCCTTGGGGAAATGGATGGATGGAGTTACCATCAACTCTATGGAGAAGATTATAAAAGGATATTGTGAGAAAGGTAGGAGTTCCATGTTGAATATTTTGAGTTTGAAATGTCTCTTAGACATCTAAATGAACAGGGAGAGAAGGAACCTGGTATAACATTTCAGGGGAGAGGTCTGACATGGTGATGACAATTTGGAAATGCTGCTGTATCAATGGTATTTAAAACTGTGAGTCTAAGTGTAGTCACCAAGGGAGTGGATGTCAATAGAAGAGAGAATGTGTACAAAGACAGCCTGGGAATATTATGCTTTTAGTCATTAAGGAAACATGAAGAAAACAGCAATGGAATCTGAGAAGCAAACACCAGTAATGAAGAAGAAAACTAGAAGCGTCTATCTTCCTGGAAGCCAAATGAAGGAAGTGTTTGTGGAGGAAAAAGTCTTCAAATATTGCCAATATTTGAAAAATATCCTAGTACTATAAACAAGCCAAGTGATACGAAGATTGATAATTGACAATTTTGTCTATGCGTAGGTCATTAGCAGTTTCAGTGTAGCCATGGGAACAAAAATAGGACTAGGGACCAAAAACAGCAACAACTATTTTGTAGTGTTTTGCTTTTATATCAAGTACTTAGAAAGGTGAGCTGCTCATTCACCACCCCCAAAATCCCTATAATTTATTGTCTAATATTAATATGAAGGGAGACTGACTGTTTGAGTCATCTTCTGCCTAATGTTTTTTTCAGAACAGATAAAAATTACAGCATGACCATCATTGAGACAAGGTGTTTCCCACCAACCTCAAATAAATGTTTACATGTAATGAATCAGAAGTTTCCTACAACATTTTGATAACAAAAATTAAACATTCACTTATTTATTCTTTATTTTCTTTTCAATAATATTTTAAGAGTTCCAGTTCCAGGAGTGGTGTAGCCCCCTCATGATAGTAATTATAAATTTGGGGGAAAAAATATAAAATGTGGTCCCTTGAGGAAACTGGCAAAATCTGGAAGGACTTTTCCAGAGAGCATGAGGTTCATATTTATTCAATTTGCCATTAAGGCATAGAGGTCTCATTGACTTCTTGCAAAGAAGAGGGTCTGAGACTGTCAGAGTAGCTGGAAATCGAAGGGGAAATCCTTTAAAGAAACAAAGGAGGGGAAATCCCCAAATCTTAAAAAAAAAAAAGAAGAAGAAGAAGAAGAAGGAAAAACTGCCCCCCACTCTTGGCTCATCCTGATACTGTATGCCACTGGTGGAGACTCCAGGAATCACAGGAAGAACACAACAGCTAGAGCACTCAAAAACTGACCAGATCCATCACTCCCACCCAGTGCCCAGGAAGCAGAGGTCAGAGTTTGTGTCCCAGCAAATTAGAAGGACCAGGAAAACACCAAGGCTTTCCATTGAAACCCTAAAAGGACAATACCTTCTGTCTTAGAACTAAGAAATTCTCCCTAGTTCTAAGAGCAAAACAAAAGATAAAACTAAGCCTCCAATAACTCAAGTTGGTTTGCCAACAATTTAACTAAAAGAATATAACAGAACTCACAATCTCTACAGCATATTCACGAGTTAGTATAGGGACCTCATCTCCATGTCTCAATTTTCCCTAGTTGTCTGTGGAGGGAAGTATGTGGAACCCCTTGGAAGTGTGGCCTTTTAGACAAAAAAAAAAAAAAAAAAAGAAAAGAAAAGAAAAGAAAAGAAAAGAAAAGAAAAGAAAAGAAAATGCTGGCAAAACTTTACCCTACAAAGGAAGAAGGAAACACAGGCTACTTTAGGATCACACAGTCACATCATAAGACCAAACCGTGGAACTCTGGTAATACTTACATCCAAGCTAGAAAGTGAAGACACACTAATCCTAAGTCAGGAAAAGGAAAAAATGTCAAATATCTATAAATTAAATGGAACCATGGTGTTACTGAGGCATAGGTAACACAGGAGAAGAAAGATTGATAGGAACGGAGGCTGAAGAGGCAGGCCAATGAATGACAGGTCTGTTCTCTGTATCAAGCAAGTTCAATTTCCCTGAGAATGATGGGGCACCAACAAAAAGTTTGAAGCAGAAGAGCTGTATCATCAAAATTTTAGTGTGGAAATACCCTGCAAACTTCTATGATGAGTCAGTCTGGAGAAAATTATGTTCAAAGTACCAACGGAATGTCCAGATTCTGCAAAAAATTGAGTTTATTAGTCCGGAGTTTAGCAGCAAGTTTTAGGCTGAGTAATGTTTATTGAAACCCTGGAATTGAGGTACTCAAGGAGCAATCAAGGAAAGAAAAAAATGTAAGGCAGAAACCTGAGGCTCACCAGCATTCAGGTCCAACTGGTTAACATACTTATAGAGCTAGCAATAACCTATTTATAATACAGATGAAGCCTTTCTGAAGTCTGTCTGACATCAAGACTCTTCCAACACCAAGTTTACTTACTTGATTTCTACTTCCCTCTCTATTTTGTACAGGTTCTTCTAGAACGGTGGTTCTCAATCAGGAAAGGTTTGTCATGTCTGGAAACATTTTTTTGGTTACCATGACTAGGGGCATCTAGTAGGTAGAGGACAAGGCTGCTGATCACCATGCTATATCACAGACTGCTGTCTACAACAAAAATGGTGGAACGAGACAGACATCATTACCCTATGTGCGTGTATGATTACACAAATGGTGTGAATCTACATCGTGTACAACCATAGAAATTAAAAGTTGTACCCCATTTGTGTACAATGAATCAAAATGCAGTCTGAAAAATAAAAAATTAAGAAATTAAAAAATTTAAAAAAGAATTATCCAGTCCCAAATATTGATAATGTTGAAGTTAATAAACTGTTAATAGAAGCACATTGGATACTGTAAACCTACTGGACTATGGACACTGATCACTTCTATACTTTCTTCTCAAGCATTCCTGTGAGAGGATCCCTGTCTCTGTAGGTACCCTCAAAGAACTCTGAAATCTAGTGTGACCATCACATAAGCAAAGAAGTCTAATATCCAAAAATACCAGTCACAAAGATTTGGGGGTATATAGGAACTATAGCTTTTACTTTTAACTATAATTGTGGGGAAGTTAACCCGACAAATTCAGTTCAGTACAGGAGTGTTTAGGCCAATTCCAGAAGGTCATCTGCTTAAAGGAGAGAGCAGATGTTTAAGAATCCTCAACAGGCATCATGGAATTCAGTGTAAGCATTCTAGAATACCATGAACACAAACAGTTAAAATTATGTAAGAGGAAAGTGGGTACTACCAGGAGAAGCTTAACATTTTTTGGGCAGAATGGCCTCTCAGACCTTAGAGGAAATGATCAATCAATACTATTGATGCTGATTTTATTTCTGTCAGTGATATAAGTAAGCAGGGATCATGTAGTCGAAGGCTTAACAAGGAGCCAAGCGTTCCACTCTCTGACTGCAGCACTATTGTTCAAAAGAGAGAGGAAGGACTTGGTATTTGTCTGAAGCTAAGCCTCAGGATGCCTTTGCTCCTGGAAGTGAACTTCCCACTGTCTTAAGCCCCTGCTTTATCTCAAACCAGAGCTAAGCTATGGGACCCACCTGGAACAAAGGACTTGAGCCAAATTTCATTTAACCTGAGGTTATGATAGGGATGGACGTATTTGTCAAGCTGGTGAGACGCTGAGTCAAAACTCTATTTGGATGAGTACTGAAAGCAAGAACACTAGTCAAATGGTGGTCCAATCAGCAGCAGCAGCAGCATGACTTGGAAACTTAAGAAATGTATAATCTCAAGTCCCAATCCTGATTAGAGACTTGGAATCTGTATATTAACAAGATCTCCAGGTAAAGTCTGAGAAGTACAGTTTTGCTCTTGGTTGAGGAAGGAGGGTGACATATACAGATGGTTAATATCTACCAGACTGCCTTCTCTCAAGTTCCTATCTGAATGCTATGGCAACCCTGGAAGAATTACATCATTGAAACTCTGTTAACTGGTTGAGGAAAGGAGAGGGATGACTTTGGTATATGAAGAGCACATTAGGCAAATTGAGGGAAAAATATGCCCTCCCACTTTGCCAAATACAACCACAGCAACTTTTAGGCAATATTCAAAGACCTGTTCAGGCTCCTTAAATATCTGCTCCCTCCTTCTGAGTAAATAACCTCCCAGATTTGACCTAAGTAATCAGATAGGAACACCTCTGTTCTCCTCCATCAAAACCAAAATGTACTTGGTCTCCTCCCTATGTTATCAAGCTTCCAATTACTATAAAAATACCTATGATAAATCAACTTATAAGGAAGGAAGGTTTGTTTTTGGCTCATGGTGTCAGAGGTTTCATTTGGGTGTGTAGCAAGGCAGTACTTTGTAGTGAGATCTTGTGGAAGAAGTTGCTTCTCTCCTCATGATGACCAAAAGAGATAAAAGAGAGAGAACAAGAAACCAGCATCCCACATCCCCTTTGAGGGCAAGTACCTTAGACCTACCTCTCTTGGTTCTGCATCTTAAATATTCCACCACCTTCCAATAGCACCAAGTCAAGGACCAAGTCTTGTGGGGCATCCAAGATTCAAATTATAGCACTCCCATATATCTTTCATCAAAGGAAAAGAACTACTCTTCCTATATGAAGTTAACTCCTACAGGGCTACTTTAGAATCAGACATCTGCTACCTTCTTAGAGACCATACTGCATCAATTACTTTCTTCACTGGCTCCATCCTGTTGGTATTTAAACATGCTGAATTCTCTTCCAATTTTACTTTTACAAAAAGGTATTCTTCCGGTTCCAATATTTTCCAATTACTACCCATCTCTTATCCAGCAATGTTGACTTCAGAACAATTTATTATAATATAACAAGCCAACAAAAATAATTTTGTGCCCACTATTACAAATTGCATAAATCTTAACATTGTCCGTTTGTTTCAGATGCATTTGTATTTCCAAAATTAAACATAATTTCCATCAAAATTCCTTGTTCTTCCCTCTGCTCCTGCTAAGAGGTAACCACTACCCTTAAGTTGGTGCACAGACTACCCATGAATGTTTTATGTTTGTTTTATGTTTGTTCTACATGAGTGTGAATCCTTATACAACTTATTTTACAAACACTTAAACTTTAATTAAAAGACAAAATGTCATATGGCTTATTCTGTAACTGGTTCTCCCACAGACATTGTTTTTGAGACATTATCATGTTGATGTTTTCTCCATATTTCTGTGATGTTGCTGGCATAAATGTTATTGCTTTTTTAAAAGCACATGACATCTTAACTGTTGTTCTATGCCTCCAGAATTTGTAAGGTTCTCCTACATAGTTATCCATTCTCTGCTCATGATCTTCCCTTCATGTTGGTCTTGCATTTATAATCACAGTCCTTCTGCCTGATCTGTGCCATTTAAAATCTTCTCTAATGAGAGTGTGTTGTGGGAAAACTTGCTCATTTTTTGTCTGGAAATATCTACCTAGTAATTGGCTCTCATTCTTGAAAGACCTATTTGCTGGGTTTATAATTCCAGGTTTGCAAGTTTTTCTCTCAGCACAGTAAAGATACTATTCTGTAGTTTTATGGCTTGGTTTCCATTATTTTTGTTGAGAAATATATCAATTAAGAATTGTTATTCTTTTGAAGGTTATCCCTTTTCTCCAATCTAGCTCTGTTTCAGGTCTTATCTTTGCCTTTGGCATTCCTCTTGTGACATGCAAAATTTTTCTTAATTGCCTTTTTTTTTTGAATTGACAAATCTGAGGAATAGATCCTCTTATCTTTTCTGGAAAATTCTCAACTGTTACCTATCTACTATTGCTTCTGCTCTGTTCTCTCTTCTCTTACAACTTTAATTAGAAGTATGCTACAACTTCTCTCTTCATGTCTCAACTTCTGTCTGATGTTTTTATTACTAAAGCAATGAAAGTGCTATATTCTACAGAGTTTTTCAGATCTACTTGTGCTTTTTATGACAATCATACTTTGAAGTCTAAAATTCTTTTGTTAATACAATCAGTCCTGTTCTACAGTCTCTATGTGTATTTTCTGTTTCTTGAAGCATATTAAGCATACTTATTTTATGTTGGGTGTTTAATAATTCTATCTGATATATTTTCAGGTCAAATATTTATATTTCTTCTGGTTCCTACTCATTATGCTTCACTTCTTTATGTGCATGTGTTATTTTTATTGTTACTATATTTTAAAAGTTTATGAAAATTATTTGATACCTGGTTTGAAAGCAACTTCCACAGGGATGATTGAATTTGTTTCAGATATGTGCCTGGATGATCTACCAACAAGAATTACTTTAAACTAAAATTATAGCTAAATACTTTAACCTATTTGGGTGGCTTTATTTTGGACTTTGTATATGAGGACTTGTTTGTGGTTGTAAATTTTAAGACTTTTTTCTTTTTTTTTAAATTCTCTTCCCCTACTCAACTCTGAAGTTTGAGATGGGCAATTTTTGTAATTGCCAGGTGAGCTGTTGATGATGAGAGTAAGTGGTTTGTTTCTAGTTCATACTTAAATGGAAAGTATGGACATTTGGGATACAACATTCCATGGGGTGTGAGAAGGGTGAGGGAAGGGATTGCAACTAGACTCATCTCTTTGGACAGGCCCTATAGTGTGTACCCTGGGGTCACAAAATCCAAGACTCAGGGTCACCCAATTTGGCAAACAGGAGAAAGCTAGTAGTGAATGCTATTTAGGTAACTAGAAGTAGCATTTAGTGAATGCTAATTCTAAGTACCTAAAATCTCAAAGCAAATTCTCTCTTTACTCCTGGGTTTCTGGACTTTACTAGTTTTTGACCTCTGGCTAGTCCCAAGCTGACATGCCAATCAATGCTACATCCCCAACAAGTTTTATAGCCAGTATATTGGCAAGAGGAATTGCCAGAATCCTTAGACTGTTCTGCTGAAATTGGAACTCTCACACTTTCTTTATACAAGAAGAGTATTTCTAAGGTTCACATTCAATCAAGTCCCTCAAGTCCCTTTAAAACCTGATGTGGGCTCCGCATTGCCCTGCAGAAAAATCCCACAGAATTAGCATGGCTTATAAGCCCCCTCCACCTTGGCCCTGCAGACCTCTCCAGGCTCCTTTCTTATCAGTCATGCGCCTTCATTTTGCTGAGGCTGAATTAAACTACCTGCAGTCATCAGAAAAACCCATGCCCTCTTCCCTTCTAGGTTTTCGTATGCTATTGCCATTCTTCCTTCTAACCTTCTTTCCTTCTTTCTTCTGTACTCTACCTTTTCTTCCCTAACTCCTGGAATTCGTCTTCAGGTTTCAGCTTAAATATTTCTTTTCCTGAATGTTTTAGTCAGTTTTTTCACTGCTGTGACTAAATGATTTGACCAGCACAATTACAGAGGAGGAAAGATTTATTTGAGGGCTCATGGTTTCAGAGGTTTTAGTCCATAGAAGGCCGACTCCATTCCTTGGGACTCAAGGTGAGGTTAAACATTATGGCGGAAGAATGTGGCAGAGGGAAGCAGCTCACATCATCAAGAAGCAGAGAGAGAGAGTCTCTACTCTCCAGATACAAAATGTATACCCCAAAACCATGCCCCAATTCCATTCTCCTCCAGCCACACCCTACCACTTCAATTGGTCCCATCAGGGATTAATTCACTGATTGGGTTAAGACTCTTACAACCCAACCATTTCTTCTGTGAACCTTTTTACATTGTCTTAAATGTGAACTTTTGGGGGATACCTCACATCCAAACCACAACACTGGATGTCTGGATTTGGGGTCCTTTCTCTGTGCTTCCATTTTACCTTTGTAGTAAAGCTGCATATTCGTAGGTCTTTATTCTTTGAGATTCAGGAGTATACCTTGCATACATACCTATGCTAGAACTTGCCAGCAGATACCCAGTAAGGGTACAATGTCTGATACTTTTTAATAAATTGTTATTAGAAGAGTATCATCATCGTGGTGAATGTCAGGAAACAGGGGTATTAAAGGCAGAAAAGGTCATGAACACTGCCTGCTATAGAAGTGATAATCAGAAGCAGAAGCTGGGTGCCAGGTGGACACAGTTGTCTGAGGACCTCACTGGTACAGTTCAGCAGAACTGTAGTAGGCATGGATAGATCCATCCAAGGGAGGCTGGAGTAGAAGTGGAAATAAATGGCAGATGTGTCTGGATTGCTAAATACTCTCATTTGTGAACAAAAACTGTGAACCACCCCATGGAGCCTCCCTGAAATCCTGACTGAGTTTTCACAGAGGTTTAGAGCTCTGGTTAGCAAAGCAGAGCCAAAAGTATGCAAAGGGGTTTGTTGCTTCATTTGTATCTGTAGGTGGATGAGAATAGGGAAACTCATTTTGTACCCAGATGGCCATGACATCATCAAACTGCCCCTCAATCAGTTTACCAACTTGTGGAAGAAAGAGAAAGTTAACAAAATATTAACTCCACAGGATAAGAAGTGCCCCATACTGAACAACCTGAGTCCTAGTGATGGTAACAAAAGAAAAGTGCCTAACACAATTGCTACTTCTCCCACTGCCCCTGTCCATAGGGAACCCCAAAGTATAACAAAAAACATGGGATGAATGGAGGTTTTGGGCTCCCAACACTTTTAGCTACATCATGTATGCTTGCTTATCTTTCCAAATATTTATTTTACCTTTAAGTCTTCTATAAGGTCATGTTTCCTCCCAGCTGGAGAAGTAGAGGACCATAAGTTTGGGTCTGAGGAGTGAAATGACAAAAGTAAAACCTGGGAATCTGGAGGCCAAACCAGAAGACCATGCATGTCAAATAAGGAGTCTCAATTCTTTCTGAGAGGAAAATAGAATCCTACTATGCTCCAGTTCCCTAGAGTTTTTATCATGCTCTACACTCCATGGACCCTGATTAAGTATCATATTCAATACTAGAAATTCAAGCAGATAAGATAATGAGTGAACCCAATCAGCTTCCTGGTGGGGAGATGTTCTATGTCCTGTCTAAAAGGGACAGCATTTCCTAGCTCTGGCTTCCTACCCTATGGGGTTCCGAGCCCCATTTTATAACATCTGTGGTTGTCCAAAAAATGTCAATAATCTAAATTTTAAAATATTGGTTCAAATATTTTAACTTTTTAACTCTTTGAGGAGGGATGGAACATTCTGAATTCATCAGATTCTGGTTGACAAATCAAGACTTGAATATCCCAAACTCACCAGGACCCCAACTCCAGCACCCTTTAGAGAGGAATCCTTTCATTATGAAACCCCTTCTTTCCTCTCACCAATCCCGGGAGTCAGTTTGTAATGTCATAAGTCTGGGCTGTCTCTTAAAGGAGGTAAATATGGAATTGTCTCCACCTAGGCCCTGTGGATCACAGAATACCCCGGTCATAGAATCATTAAAGAGGAGGGTTGTAGAGAAACAGGAGAGCAACAGAACAAAAATTAAAAATGAATAAAGGAACCAGCTTTTTCCAAGAATAGAGTCACAATATCCCAATGGGCCTGTACATGTTCCAGGAAAGGACAATATAGAGAGAAGAAAAAGCTATCTATGTAATACTAATGCTGCATTCATCCCAACCAGGTACATGCCCTTGAACTAGAGGTCCTGCGCATGACGTCTGTTTACAAATTAGGCAATTGGAGGTGCCTAAAAGTATTCATCTCTTTTACTACTTCCTTCAGTATGTATAATATTAGCAAAATGTCCCAATGGCTGGTAAATCATCTTTAATTCCTTTGGAACTCATCGTAGTAATGTTAACCATGATGGATTCTTGTGGTATTTAAAGAACTAGATTGTCAATTAGCTTTTATGAGATACATCACAGTCATCAGCCTTGTATCAGACCTCCTTTTCCAAAGAAGCCAGTTATTAAAATGTACAATAATTTGCTTTTATTATAATCTATCTAAAAGCCAAAGCTAGTCTCCAAAATAATTTAAAGTTTTAAGTTGCAATCTAAGAGACCTTTTCTTCAAAATGACGGCATAATGTAGTGTCGCCATTCTTGGTTAATTATTTTGCAGAGTGTGAATTTCAGTTAATCGTTTTCTGCAAGGACCAAATAACATAGGTGCTTCCTAATAGCCTCTCCGGGAATAACTACTGTCCTTTCAGAAGCTAATTAATCAAGCCATGCTCGTAAAAACTTAAGTAACTACCCACCAGGGTGAGTGTCCCCTGAGGCCTACCTGCTACTGGAAATCACTTGCCCACTGTGTTGACCTTGGCAGAGAGAAGGGCAGTGAGTCAACTTGACTTGGCACAGCACCCGCCAGGGACCTTCCATGCCATCTAGCATGGTCATCTGTTCAGGACAATCTGGAACTTTAAAACCTCATCTTTGCTGCTAGTGCCCTTCAGAAGCCACCTACAGCTTGAGGAGCAAGGATGGACAGTCTCTCATGGAAACAGGGAAAGAAAAGGAAACGCCAAATAGCTGGGAGTTCAATTTAATCACCATTTTGTCATGTTCTTGGGGAAAACCAAATCAGGGAAATACTGTCTCTGCTCTGTAGTGGTACAGACAGATACACTCAAGTTATGGCAAAATGAGGCAAAGTGGATGGCTCTGGTCTCTGAATTCCCACTATCAAAGTTACTTCATTGAACTATGATTCAAGAAAACTTGTTAATGTGTGTATCTTCCCAATAACCTGTAAATTTCTTCAAGGAAAATCATCCAACTCTGCATCTGCAGTATCTTGTTCAGTGCTGGATACATATTTGTTTAATGTACATAATAATAATCACAATTAACATTTAATGAGCACATAATAAAAGCCAGTCATAGATTGGATGTTTTACAAGTATCTCATATAATCCTTCCAACACTCTTACAAGGAATGCATGTTTATTTTTTTCCATTTTATTGATAAGAAAATTGAGGCTTGGAAAGACCAGGTTAATGTGTCCCAAATCCAACCACTATTAAGTAATGGATCTAACAATGGATCCTCATCACTGACACATCAGTTTGTAATCTTGACCATTGTGCATTATTTTCTCAAGAGATACTCCAGAAAGCCTTACAAAGACATACACACACACACATACACACACACACACACACACACAAAGAGAATGCTCTATTCCAAACTGAGGCAGGAGAAGAAAGGTGCTGAGTGTGCCATAAACTTCTGGAAGTCTTCATGGAGGTTGTGATTCCAAAGCTAGTCCTTGAAGGCAGGAGGGACTTCACCAGCCTTCCCACCTGGAGAAGACTCCTGAAGAAGGCAGGAAAGGGAGGCTAAGTATTACTGTGAAAGCAAAAGCATGAGGTATGGATGAATGGGCTTCACCCCACTGTCTATCCCTAGAACCTCTGTGTTGACCTGAGAGAGCTCCAAAAAGCAACCCTACTAATGCCATCATCTAAACTCACCAGCCCATTGACATTAACTCAAGTGCAGTACAAGCTGAATCAGTGCACACTGTTCCCCTGTGTATACACACACACAGACACACACACACACACACACACACACACACACCATGACAACCTTGGGGTTAGGGAAACAAGAGCTCAGTGGTCTACAGTCTCTGGTCAAGGGAGATAACATATTTGGGACCTGATTTAAACCTCCCATGTGTCAATAATTCTTACTGATGGGTACCTCCGCTTGTCTTTATCAAGCCTCTTCCAGCCATGTTCAGAATTATGGGTCAATGTTAGAGGGAGGAAGAATAGGAAGGGAAGCAACTGTCAAAAAATGTATGTAAATGGGAACGGTCTCGTGGCTAGGGCACCTGCACATTATTTCTCAGTCAGTTTGTTTACATAACCACAATCCATTCTCTTGGATGCCCTAGGAAAAAAATACATACCAGATGGCTGAATTCAAAGTATAGTACATGAGCTAAACACAAATAAGTAATTCTGTTATGTGGGGGAACCCCCTCTAACCCATCACTTTGCCAAAATGAACTCTGCATGGTCGAGTGGCTCTCCCCAACCCTTCCTAAGATTACTTTGAGCTGGCTCTGGAATATTTATTAAGGAGACCTTTCATTATAAAGCAGCCAAGTACCAGTTACTCGAAATATATGCAAGTTTTTAAAGTCTACATTCAAGGTTTAAAACCTTTTTGCTTATGAAAAATGTCCTACCTGGCCTCTCTCTGTCTCATTTGGGAGATTAAACGGTAGCTATATTGTTGAACTGCAATTCGCTTGGCTCTGAAGAAGCCATTATCATTGAAATTCAAGACCTTTGATCTAAGGTGTCTTGGAGAACTATAGTATGCTATATACTATATATTAGGGTGCAGAGTACAATGCAAAATTAGGCCTTGTAAAGAGTTACAGGAGAAAGCCTTGTATGAAACAAAACGATTGTCATACAACTGATCTGCATGGGCTGTATGTCATTCAGGAAGTCTAAGGCAGCGTGGGTTCCCAATCCAGGGAACAGCTAGAATAGACACAAGTATGGCAAGTAGGGTACTTTCTTCTGCTATAAAAAATGGATTTTTTTTCTCCTGAAAGAACAATGCAGGAATGTAACTGAAACAGATGTGGCTGCAGTCTGGGAGGAACAAGGACAGTAAAAGTCAAAGAATTATTCCAGGAGTGAGAGAATCTGAATGGGAAGAATTGAAGAGAAGCAGGATTTTGGAAAAGAAAAGAGAAGAATTTATAAGGTCATTCATACCAGTGACAAGAAGGAGCCTAAGTATAAGGAAAGACAGAAGACAAGAATGAAAAAAGAATATAAAGACTTCATGAGACACATCTGCCCCTGGAAGTTCAGCATCCTGGTTGCAAAAACTGTCACACAGTTCTTATTAAGGTCTTGGTCCCTGTTTGCCTTGCTTTGATGCCATTCAGACTGAATCATTAACAAACCTACTACTCTCTCACTACTAGTTGTGTGCCTAAAACTTTCTCAGTCACCATATTGCATTATTCAACAAACCATGCCAGAGAATCACCAAAAGCATTTGTTAGGAATATGTATTTCTGCGCCCTCCTACAGACCCACTGTCTCAAAATTCCTAGAAAGCAGGCCTAGAAATCAAAAATTTTTTAAAAATCATCTCCAATAATTTTTTAACATTTGAATCATATTGCACAACAAAGCAAATATGGGTGTGGCCCCTGCCATCATGAAGCATGCAGTCTAACTGTAAAATTAATGAACGCTTAATAATCTACAGGTACTAAACACTGAAGATTATTACAATTCAAAAAGTCTTCCAGGATAACCTTCATGAGCTCACCTTCCTTTCCCAGCCAAATATGACTTTCATTTTATTTGTAACTTGCAGATGACATTGTCCATTTTCTACTTTGTATTTATTTGTGTGCCTCCTCTTCTTTAAGTTTCTTCTCCTCTTCTTTAAGTTCCTCTTCTTTAAGTTTCTTGAGAACAGAAGCCAAATCTAAGGAGCTACAAGAGCTCCTAAGTTAGGAAAGCTTTCCAATGTAAGAAAGCATTGATGTAAAAACAGAATCTTATCAGATAGAGAAGGGAAAAGGGCATAGTAAAGTAGGTAGGGGACAATTGCATAAGCAAAGTGATGGAAGCAAAGAGCATTGTATTTGCTGAAGTTCAAACATATCAAATGCTCAGAACAATATTTTAGGTTGAAAATATTCCAATTAAAAATTCCATTTTAAATTAGATTAAAAATATCAAATTAGATAAATTTTAACAGATGTGCAAGACTTCTATACTGAAAATTTTTAAACACTGCTAAGAGAAATTAATGAAGTCCTAAATAAATGGAGAGATATACTATCTTCATAGATTAAAAGACTTAGTATTATTAAGATTTCAGTTCTCTTCAACTGATCTGTGGATTTCAATTCAATTCCAAGTGGGCCTTTTTGAAAGTTTAGGAAAAACTGATTTTAAATTTTACTTGGATATGCAGAGGACCAAGAATAATCAAGACAATCTTTAAAAACATAAAGTTAAAGGACATATTCAACTTTGAGACTTATTATAAAGCTGCAATAATTAAGAAAATTTATATTTGAAAAAGAAAGAACAAGTACATCAATGAAACATAATTAAAATACCAAAGATATGTGCCTACACATACAAAATCAAATGGTTTTTGACAAGGATGCCAAAGCAATTCAATGGGAAAAAGAAAACTTCATCAGCAAGCTTCTTAGAACAATTTGGTACACACACACACATGTATATGTACTCACTCACTGTACATACAAATTCAAAATAAATGTTAGGCTTAATTCAAAAATAATGTTTCTAAGAGAAAATATGGAGAACTATCTCTATGGCCTTGGTGTAGGCAAAAATTCTTCTAAAACACACAAAAATGTTAACCATAAAAGAAAAATTATGACTTAGACTTCATCAGAATTTTAAAAAATCATCCTGTCATCTGAAAACATCATTAAGAAAATAAACGTGCAAGCTAAAGACTGGTAAAATATTCACAACATATCTATCTGACTATATATATTTTCTATAACTCAATTATAAAAGAATAAATGACCTATTTTTTAAAAGGCAAAAAATATGAATAGTTATGTCATGAACAAAGATTTACAAATGGCCAATAGGCATACAAAAAAAATCTCAATACTATTAGTCATCAGGGAAATGGAATTAACACTACAATGAGACACACTGCACTCCCACTGGAATGGCTGAAATGAGAAAAAGATTGAAAGCTCCAAGTGTCAGAGAAGACATGAAGCAGTCAGAAAACTCATATGTCACTACTAAAAGTATAAATGATAGAATAATTCTAAAAAGCTGTTTGTTTCTTAACCTTTTAATAAAGCTAGATACACATCTTATGATCCAGAAAGTCCACAAAGAGGTGTTTATCCAAGAGAGATGAAAATATATGTCCGTAAAAATCATTATAAACAAGTGTTCTTAGGAACTTTATTCATAATAATCCAAAACTGGGTACAGATATCCATCAAAGTGATTGTATAACTATCTGTGGTGAAGTCATACAATGGGCTACTCCTCAGCAAGAGATACTATCAACATGAGTAAATCTCAAAAATATTCAAGTGAAAGAACACACAAACCCAAACACACATATGCATGAACACACACACACTCTGTATTTCATTTATATGAAATTCTAGAACTGGCAAAACTACCTACAGGAAAGGGAATTAAACGAGTGACATCTCTGGAGGAAAGGGACTGTCTAGAAGGAGCAAAAAAGAACCTTCCGGGTGACAGTTTTCTTTTAAAGTGGTTGTGGGGTACATGAATATAAGCATTCGTATATAACAGTCCAAAGTATACATTAAGATTTGAGTATTTCACTGTTTGTAACATATCACAGTTGTATTCCAAATTCCTACATTATTTAGAACAAATAGACTGGGTTATGATAAGAACACCTAAATGTTAATGGCTTAATACAATTAACCTGTATTTCTTGCTCAACGTGTACTGCAGAACTGGGTAACTCTCCAGGACATCTTTCCTTTCTGTTGTGACTTAAGTTTTGACCAAGTCCCTCCTATATTATGTCTAGGCATCTCATCATGAAGCCTCCTCTAATTTTCCTTGAATCGTGCAAGGGCTTTGAACTGTCTCTGCTTACATGTGACATTAAGTCACTTCCTCTTTCATCCTTTCGGCCAGGATCAGTCACATGGTCCTGGTGAAATGCAAAGCGTTGTGTAGTATAGACTTCTACATGCCAATGAAAGAAAGGAAGAGCTAGATATTGGTGAAACTACAAATATTTGCCACAAATCCTGTCCTCAAGATCCGTCCATTTTAGCAAAGAATAAAACCTAACTCTCCATAAACTGATTATTTCATCTCTGTGACTAGATCTGCTCCCAGGAAACAAAATGCCTTTCTTTCTACAAAGAGAAATTAAGCAAGTGATTCATTTGTTTCCCTTCTCCAACCATGACTGAGCTAATACTTCCTCATAGACAGAAGTAAAGAATTCTGTAAATGTACCTAAGGAAAATGTAACAAAGAACGAATCTGTGAAATCAACTGAAGAAGTCAGAGCAGATGCTCATTCAAGTTCAGTAGGAAGGAAACACATGGATTGCTGAGGTACTTCTGAGGAACAGAGAGTGACAAATGACTGACAGACCAATCTGGCCCAAAATAAATTATGATTGGGGATAATGGCCATACCGAATTCACGCTGCTGTGGAAAAATTAGACATTATGAAAGAAAAAAGCAGTGTTTATCTAGTCTGGCATGACAGTTTGCTGCTTGCCAAAAATCTTTTATATCCCGAAGACTTTCTGATTGTGTAGGTATGCTGGAGAAAGGCCCACTATAGCACACAGAAAAAAAGGGGGCAGGGGGCCAAAGCCTATTTTGCAATTATCTTTTGCGTTTGAAATTTGTACAAAAGGTCTTGAATACTAGAACAATTAGAAGAGGAAAAAAATATGTTTGGCAGATCAAACAGGTAAGATATCAGGGACTATTTAAAATGTCTGGGAGACACTGCTGATTAATTTCCTCTGAAACTTGCAAAGAAAAGCAGGCATTCTTTCTAAACCAACGTGGAATTTTCTGATCATATAAGCACCTTTGTAGTTCAGTGATACCAGGAACAGTCAGAAATTAGGTTGTGTAACTGTTCCCACAAATTGCTCAAAGGTTACCTCTTGTCCAGTAGACAGGGACTCAGGTTGCATAATTATAGAGGCCCTGCTCAGAGAAAGAACACATAGAATATTAATATCCCTGAAGAATTTCCATCCACTTGGGAAGAGAGATAAAGCTTGATTGCAAGATGGCTTGAGAATGTGTAGCATGCAAACATATCATCAGTGTTGTTGATCTAGTGCCTGCTCCACTCATTCCAGAAAATTGCAGGAGAATGATTGCAGGGTGCTAAAGAAAGGCTGTCAGCTGTGAACCTGGTGATTGACGTGACTTGTTTAAGTGTGTTCAACCAAAAACAATTTGGGGTGGCCAGGCCTCCCTTTTCATCTTTGGGTGTTATAATTGGAATACACCATTTAGACCCTTGGCTGATATGCTAGTCAGGACTATTTCTGTTCTAGGTGAAAGAGAACCCAACTCAAGTTCCTTCTTGTTCTTTTTTTTAATCTATACACGTGGTGAAAAGTTCAGATATAAAACTGTAAGTAGAGATGTATCCAGACCTTCCAATTGTACCCAATCTGTCCCCAAATCTTGGTTCTGCTCTCTTTGCAGTTTTACTTTCAGTTACTTGTAATGTCAAGGTGACAGCAATACTCCCATGTCTACGTTCGTACAGTTTCACACCTGTTTTCCAATAGATCCATGTACATACACTGACTCATACTCATTTTTAGCCAGTATCTCCATTTTGGTATAAGGAAAGAATTACTGTGGTCAAGAGATATTACATTGATTGGCTAGGTTTGACTCACATGGCAACCCCTAAATCAATCACCTATGGCTACTTTGAGTTCTCTGATTGGCCAAGCGAGAGTCACATGTTCCACCTGTGAACCGACTGGAGCTCCACCTGAGCCTGAAATTTCTACAGAAATTTTAGGTACTCATAAAAAAGAAGCAAAATTGAACTATGGGGGCAAAAAAGGATATCCACTATAACCACGGATATCAGTATGTCAATATTATATGATGGAAATAATTTCACAGAAATAAATGTCAGGATCCACACCTAATGTTTAAAATTGTAGATTCTGAGGATTAGAAAGAATATCTAAGGTTAAAAAATCAATTCCCAAATCTGATTAGTTGCAGACAAATCTTAACTTGAAAAATGGAATGGAAAAGAGCATGTGAGAGATCCTTCTATATTCTAGGGTCCAAAAATATTAGCTGAGTGAGTAAAAGAAGAAAATATTTACATATCTTTTTGATTGAGTTAATGAGGTTCCTCCTACTGTCTTAAGGCTTTTAAGATATGCATTTAGACTGTCAGTTCCAACTCAAGTAATGTCACCATAGTCTATATCTGATTAACCCTCCTGCCAATAAGTATAAAGTCTTGATAAAATGTTAAAAATGACTGTGTTAAGGCCCTAGAGATCAATAAGAAGCAGGAATAAACTGAAGGAGAGATATGGTCCTCAAAAAGAAGAATGCAAACGAGGTGAGACTTACACACCCTATTTTCTCAAGGATCCTACCAACTTTGCAGAGCACAGGGTTGACAGCTAAAGAAAAAGTGACAATCTTACTGGGATGAAGAGTCAAAGGTTGGAGTTTGGAACTTCTAGAACACAGCTGAAAATTGAGAATTGGGACTGGGAAGTCAAGAATGAAGAAGCAATAAATGGTGGATCCCTCCTACCTGCGTACAACTACCTTAGAAAATTTGGATGACTCCTAAACTTTTTGTTGGTGGCAATGCTCCCAGAAACGAAGCAGAAACCAACAACTGGAGCTTAAAGTGGTAAGCAGAGAGTTTGTTGCTATTGGTGCTATGGAGACAGAGATTTGACTTTCAAAACCCACCAAGTTAGAGGAGTTTGTTCAATACCTTGAATCATTCTTTGAAACCTCAAAGGGCCACACCTTAAGAATAAGGATTACATACTAGGACTAAGCAATATGCTGTAAAAACAGAGAAAAAATGAAATACACATGCCCTATCAAGAGCTAAACCCAAGCCTCCACAAGATCAAGATCATTCCCTAATAATTTAGCTGCATGTTGCCATAAAACCCAGTTGTTTTGAAGAAAATAACATAATCTATTCTCTGCAAATACCATCTAAAATAGTATGCATTAAAAAATTACTAAACAAGCAAAAACTCAGGAAATGTGACCCATAATAAAAAGAAAAAAAGAACTGCATACTAAAATTAACAAAGATTTTTAAATAACTACTGTGTTAGTTCATTTTCTAGTGCTCTAACAAAATTCTTGAAGTTTGGCAGTATAATATATTAAGAAAAGAGATTTACTTAGCTTTCAGTTTGGGAGGCCGAAAGTTCAAAGTTGGGTATCCCCCTTGATTCAGATTTTAGTAAGAGCCTCATAGCAGATGACATGTGCTTCCCAGTGATGGGAGCACATGTGACATCACATGGTGAGAGAAGAAGTCAGATTCAGGACAAGGCTCACTCTTTTTATTATATTAGTCTTTCAGAAAATAACCAGGGTCAACAAGAACTACAGTAATCTATTCTGAAGGTGATATCCCTAGTGACCTAATTACTTCCCACTAGGTCTCACTTCTTGAAATTTTACCACACTAGAGATCCAGCTTCCAGCATATAAACTTTTGGGGACCAAACTCAAACCATATGCAAACTAGAGCAACTGTGATGTTAAAGTTTATAGAAAATAATGAATAAAGAAATGTTATATTCCAAGAAATACATAGTAACACTAAAAATTGAAATATTTGAACTTAAAAAACACAATGTCTGAAATGGAAAACTCAATTGGATGGTGATTTGACTGAAATATTTATATTCTCCCAAAATTTATATGTCAAAACCTAATTCCTAATGTGATGGCCTTTTGAGATGGGGACTTAGGGAAATTGTTAGGTCACAGAAGTGGAGCCTACATGAATAGGATTAATACCCTTATAGAAGAGACCCCAGAGGACTCACCTTCCCCTTTCACCATGTAAGGACACAGTGAAAATACAGCCATCTGGAAACTAGGGAGTAGGCCTTTGCCAGACACCAAATTTACTGTCAACTTGTTCTTAAACTTCCCAGCCTTCAGAACTGTGAGAAATTTCTGTTGCTTATCAGCTCCCCAATTACCAATTATTTTGTTATAGCACCCTGAAAGTATTAAGATAGATAGGCTTAATAGCCAATTGAACAATGAAGAAAGAAAAAAAATCAGTATACTTGAAGGCAAACCAATAGAAATTATCTAAAGCCAAAAACTGCTGAAGCCCAAAGAGATATAAAAGGATTTTTTAAAAATATAGTCTCAATTAGTTGTAGGATAATTTAAATTGTCCAACACATGCAACTTGGAGTATGTGAAGACAAGGAGAGAGAGAGAAAAGGAAGACAGATAAATAACTGATTTTTTCTAAGTTTAATGCAAAACATCAACTTCCAGAACCAAGAAATTCAGGATATCTCAAGAAGAATAATTACAAAGAAAATCATATTTAGGCACATCATAATCAAACTCTTGGAAACCAAAAAGAAAATCTTTAAACCAACAAGAGAGTAGGAAAACATCCATCATGTGCAAGGAAACAATAAGAATAAAAGCTAATGTCTCATCTGACATCATGGAGACCAGGGGACAGCTGAAACAACATGAAGGGAGAAAAGGGGGAGGAAAGTGCCAACACCAAGTTCTATCTTGTGAAAATAGCCTCCAAAAGAGAAGGTAAAATAAATACATTTGCAGCTAAATGAAGGGGGAGAAAATTTGTCACCAGTAGACAATAAATGCTGAAGAGAAATGATACCAGATGGAAATTCAGATCTACGCGAAGGAATTAGAAGCACTAGAATGATAAACATGTGGGTAAATATAAAGTTATGTTTTCTTTTCTTAATTTATTGGAAAAAAACATATGGGCAGATATGATCTGACTGTGTCTCTCAAGGTATTCATCTGCCCATGAATCGAGATTTCTATTGCCAATCTAAGCCCTATAAATTGTTATGTCTGTCTAGTGTTGCTTGAATCCATTTCTTGAATTGCTGGGGATACAAACTCCTTTAAAATCTTCTTGAATATCTCACGTCCTGAGAGAATGAAAGTAATAGCTGATTAAAGATGCCCTGAGTGCTGGGGTGGGGTACCACAACTCCAGCAGGACATCGTGACAGGGGAATGGGCCAAAAGAGAGCACCCTGGGTGAAGGACTCACTCAAGACAACCATCTGTACCACACCATGTGCTCAGTGGTAATTCTACAGGCCAAGGGCCTGGAAACAGGAGAAACCACAGGAATTAAGCCAAGCTGCTTTCCTTGAGGATCTCCAGTATGGATTACACAGGGTTATCTTTTCAACATTCAACACACATTGACTGAGTACCTACTTCTTGGCAAGAGTTGGGATAAGTATTCTTTGGGGGTAAAGACATGAAGCAGTCACAATCCTGTTCTCACAGGACTGTAGGAGAGAGATGAACCAGGCATCGCACTAAGTGCTCATTATGCGTCAACTCATTTAACATTCACAACGTCCTAGAGGAACAAAAACTATCCCTATTTCCACAAATGAGGAAACAGAGGCTCTTGAAGTCTAAGTACATAGTTAATTATAGAGGTGAGATTAGCCTCAAGTGCTTGACTCTGAGGTCCAGTTGCTGATCACCACAACCAGGACCTGCAAGGACGTGCAGACAGAGCATGGTGGGATCCAAGAATGAAGATTGCTTTCTCCCAGGAGAGTCAGTTAAGCCTCCATGGAAAAGAGAATGTGAATGGGCTTTGATGGTGGAATATGGACTTACATAGACTGTCATTCCATGAATAAAGAACAAAATTTCAGGAGTGCCTGAGCTTCCTGCTGGCTGGAATACATAGGGTCTTGGAACTAAATCAGATGTGATCCCAAAAGAAAGCCCAGCCCAGCAGTTCACAGGAGGTCAGGTAGGTCCTCACTAAATCCACCATGGATGAGACTGTAAACCAAATTATTCTTTTGCCTTGAATATAGCCACTTGTGAATCAAAACATGAAGACATTTTTCTTCCCTGCTGTGAAAACAAGATTTGTGGAATTTGAATGAACTTGTCAAATGTGAGTCCAGGTTGGCAGGAACTTTCTTCAATGAAAGAGATGACTGTAGACAAACATGAAGGGAGAGAAGAAAGCAGTAAAGCAAATGACAGAAACTTGACCAACCCATTTGCCTGTCATAAACATTACTAGTGCCAATATAGTCGTAATGCTAATTTTTAATTCTGGTGCTTTCATGTAAACAAATTCAGTCACCCAAGGCAAAACCAGAAGCCATCTGAGACTCTCTTTTCATTTTCCACATCACATCAAGCATCAAGTCTTATCAGTGTTGGCAAATTTAAAACAAACAAACGTATTCCCACTTCTTGCTATATATTCACAAACTCCTCCCTCCGCCACTGTTCAACTCCCACATCTCTGTGCCACAGTCTCCTGAGTGATTTTGTTGCTTCAAGTTCATTTCCTCTTTGCTCCATTCTCTCCACTTCTGTCAAATCAGCCTTCCACAGTGTAAAGCAATTTCCACCTTCTGTCTGAGGACCTTTGGTGACTTCACACTGCACACAAGGCAGATTCCAGGACGAGGCCTATCAGACCCTTTGTGACCTCTCTCACCTGCTCCCCATGTTCTCTCCACCCACCACACTGAGCACTTTAACTCCCAGGACCCCTTTAGCTCCCTTGAATGCCCTGTTGTTTCATACTATCCTCTACTACCTGAAGGGCTCAGTTCTAGCATCCCCAGTCATAAAGAAGCCTCACTGTACCTTCTCCTTTGGGTGTCCACCATCTCTGGGACTTAAAACCATCACAACAAATACATATATATAACTATAATGTAGCAGAAGGGATTGTATTTCCTAAACAAAGAGTGTCTTTTTACTTTCACTTTCCCCTATCTCTACTCTCTTCTCTGTACCTCTATTCCCTCCTGTGGCGGCCCCAGTATCACTTCCTGATCATTCTCCCAGAGTCAGAACCCACTGACAGCCTTCAAGAATGACTCTCACCCCCATTCCAGCCAAGCATGAATTTCTCCAAAGGCATACATTCTCTCCCTCTTGTTGGGCCCACCTTCATTCAATCAGCACTGGTCAGTATCACTGCTCACAGGTGATGGAAGGGAAGCATCAGCAAGGACCATGTGTGAGTATTCTGGGGTCAGCAAGGAGAATGCTAATTTGAAAAGTAAGCCTAATGACAACTAGAAATTCCTGTTTCCAGAGTCTGATGGAGAACCACAAAGAGAGCTCCTCACAAATTCTTAGAGGGTCCAGGAGGTGTGTATGGCTAACCTTGCAAGCCCAAACCAATTCAACTCTACAGATTCTACTGCACTTTTGTGAGGTTCCAAGTATGGGAACCTCAGTCTCTGCTTTCTCTGAACTTCCATTCTGAGAAGAAGATGGCATATCAATGAAGTAATGTTGCTACAGGAACTAACTTCAAAGGAAAACACAAGTAGGGTGGTAATAATTACTAATGAAAAGGGGTCTTTGTTTAAACATTTAGAAAACATTGAGTTAAAAGTGAATTGGTTTCTTTACTCTTAGACTTCTTAGAAACTTTAAAGTGCCAGTTGTCACTGTGAATCTCTAAGGGAGCAGTCTAGTTATGGTATTCTCCTGATTTATTGACAGAGAACTGTTCTGGGTTGGAAGACATCTCTTTTAATGGCATTTTACCAAATATAAGAAATATGACTATAGATCCTTACGATACCAGATCCCAGTATACCAATTATAGAAAAGACCCAGAGAGGTAAAAGAGGATTATAGGATAATTTCAGAGAAAGGTTCTCACCAAATGAGTGCCCAAATGGGGTGTTAAAAGAATATCAGCCAAGCTGAGGCAAAAAGGGAAAAGCATTTGGGACATATGTAACAACTTGCAAAAATCTTGGAGGCATGAACTGCCGTAGAGTCAAAGAACTACACATCATTCTATATTATTGAAGTGTAAAGTGCTCAGGGGTACAGATAGGGAGATGAAACCAAGCAGCCCAGCAAGGGACAGACCAAAGAGGATATTTTAAGCTAGGAAGGGGGCCTGAGCTTAATTGTTGCTTTGTTGCATTGATTTCTTTATTGTCTAATGGTATTCATTCATCTTCGTTTAACCAATATTTAGTGACTTTGTGAGGTGCTGCACTCCAGACAGAAAAGGAATCTGGAGTGAATACAGGGGACACTGGAGGTCAGTCACTGACTGGAATCCCTAAACTCCACAGATGCACATAGCTCCCTAAAAACCCAGCCTGATTCACCATGACCACTACCATGCCATCATGCTCCTCACGCCCTTGGATAGGATGGAAGGGGCCCAGAATCTTTAAACATCCTTGGGTCTGGGGTGGACAGATGAAGTCACCATTGTCTGTCACATCAGCTAGAGCAAAATTAATGACATGGATCGTTGTCACTGAGGGGATGACCTGTTGAAATAATTGAAAGGAGACTTGCCTGAGAGAGAAGAATCATGGGAAGGCAGAATTGAAAACAAAGCTCGAAGATAAATAGAACTGCCAGCAACAGCCTTTAATGACCTCAGCCCAGCAATGTGGAGATGACAGGAATTTGCAGCAAAAAGGGCTAGTGATTTATGCAGCACATGCCAGGAGGGTCCAGGCTGATGGCAGAGATGTGAATCATAAACCAAGGCGGATTATCTGTCAAGGTGGGATACTGTCTTTAAAAAACAAATGTTAGTAAAGTGTGATTGGTGGCAGGCTAAAGGACTCCTGTCTACCCAGGCGAGTGCCAGCAGATTGTTTTAATGGCCAAACGTGGCCTCTCCACGAGCACTCCAATAAGCCTTGGGTCAGACAAGGTGGGGAAGCAGGACCAACAGTCAGAGGAGAGATCCCCATCAGGTTAGTCTGACACATGGAACCCAAAAGCCAAGCACGCAGAGACAGGCAGCACCCATTATTTCTCTCATTGCTGCAGCCTCCAGAGTGAAGATGCACTTCTTCCTGCCTCCATATCTGGGCATGTGAAATAAGACATTAGGCCCTCTCTTTGTGTTCGTCTCCTGCTGCAGGCAGGAGAAGTCTTGTCTGCATGTCCAAGTGAGAGGCAATCAGCTTTGACACCTAAAAGACTCTCAAGTTTGAGAAGCGCCCAATGGGAAGAAATAACTGATAGACCCAGTAAGAAGGAGGCAACTGATGATTCCCAGAGTGTGTTCTTACAACACTGGCCTTGGAGCTTCCACACCAAACGGGCTTCCATGTTTCTAATAAAAGAGTGCAGACCATGTCCATGCAGTGAGGTGACTGCAGTGGAGGCCTTCCTTTACTGGAACGTGTTCAACCCAGAGAGTTCCCAGGAAGAGAGACTGTTGAAAGGACCAAGCACATCCCACACCCTCCACACATCTAACTTGCCTCCATCTCCTGTTAAAAGAAAAAATTCAGGCAATGCAGCTCACTGAGACTTACTGGAAGTGCATGACAGATTTGCCCTACCCAGCCCCCCCAGACCTGATGATCAAAATTAAACATTACAGTCCAAAGAGTGGACCGTTTCCTAAACTACTAGTTCAGCTCATGTGATGTCTCAGACTGTAGTTAAGTAGTGTAGTGACTTAGTAGAAGGGTTCTTCTGGCCATCTACCCTTAAACTAGGATCCTGCACAGACATGAAATAAGAAAGGTCTGTCCTTAAAGGGAATCTCCACTCTGCTTATCATCAGAAGATGGCCATGGCAGTCACAAGAGAAATGTCTCTTTGGACTTGGAAACAGTGACCGTCAATATCATTTTGAAACTCACCCATCAGTAACTGAAGGAGCTTGTGTGTGTGTGTGTGTGTGTGTGTGTGTGAGTGTGTGTGTATGTGCATGCATGAGGGCACGCATGTGTGTATGTATCATTTTCCTACCTTGAGCAAAGTATTAAGGTTTGCAGATTAGTTGTCTCACCTGAAAATTGTAATTTGGTCACAACCCACTGTGTTACCTGGGGCAACTTAATCTCCAGACCTCAGTTTTCTGATCTGTACAATGGGAGTGTAGCTAGAGTATTAATTCCTATTCTAGTGTTCTGTGATCAACAATGCTCATATATCTTCTCTTTCATCCTGCTTTTCTCTGCTTAATATTTTCGTTCCAGATTCTATGCAGATTCCAAGAAAGTTACTGTTGCCTTTATATGGCAAAACTTTACAACCATCCCTGCCTAGGGTGCAGGTCTTGCCCTTTCTACTGGTTACCAATGCATAGGACTTTGGATTGTGGGTGTGGCAGGTATGATGGATTGTATGCCAGACACCATGCATAATGGTTAACCAAGTGTTTCCATCGACTTTGGGTAGTTTTCCGGGCTCCTTTGTAGGACTGCTGGGGTACACCATAGATTCCAAATCTTTATATACAGATTTCATCCTAGAACATCTGCTTTCCAACAAAAACCTTAACATTCAAGATGACTGCCCTCAACTCAAAGTTGGCTCTCTGCCTGAGTTTTATGTTCTCTTACTGTAGGTTTTCTGCAACCATAGAAATTATTCTAAATAAATAAATAAATAAAAACCCCTCTGGTTGTTCATTCTTCTCTCCACTCAAGTCCTGTGGTTATAAAAAGAGCTTGAGAATTGGCAGCACAGTGATATATCATCTCTGACCAGCCAGACTAAGTCATCTGCTTGTTGTACCAGAAGAACACTGCCTCCCTGTCCCTGTCTCCTGAGAAATCACAAGGGACTTCATAGCATCTGTGTGTCTTTTTTCCTATTGTACCTAGTATGCCCTCTTAGCAATTACCCCCATCATAAGCTGCCTAAGCCAGTCAGTAGATCCGTTTTCCATGGCCACTGAAATTCATTCACTAGTGGACATACCACCTGACCAGTACAATGTAGTATGATGGGATGGCCTTGTGCTAGTTAATACAATGAAATTGCAGCTGCTCCTCCTACCCTTAGGGCCCCTTAGGAGCACAATTGGTAGTCCTGACTATAAGGTCTGATAAACTCAGTCTCTATATTAATTGTACAATGCCAGATCATGGGTCTTCTGACCCTGGGAACCATTAGCACATACCTCTCAAATTGACTCAGGAGTCTCTCAGGAGGAGTACAATTTGCTATTACAGGGTGTATCCATTTGTCTTTCAAGGAGGTAAAAGACATTTTCATTTTTCTCTTACTTTATTAAGTGTGTGAAATTCTGCCCAGAATTGTGTAGTCTCCAGCAGACTGCCTGCATGCATGTAAACTGACATGCATACTCAAGAATAAACTATGTTTTCTTCCTTATTGCTATTGGTATGGAGTGAGGTGGACACTTTTTGTTGGCAGGATTTTCATTTTATTTCCCCAACAGCCCTTTTGCTGGAATGATGGCACAAAAAGGCACTCTTCTCCTCCAGATTCAAAACTCGAACGCTGAGCTACAGACATTTTTCACCCTGAGGAGAGAAGCTGCTTGAGAATAGGGACAATATCAAGGAACTAGGGCCAAGAACCCAGGAAAAAGATGATGATGACTTCACCCAAGTTCCTGGATCTAGCCATGCCTGACCATCTCTAGACTGCTATTTTGCAAGCCAAAGAGTTTTCCTTTTTTTGAGAATTGGCAGCACAGTGACACATAAGCTGGTATAAGTCCAGTTATAAGCATTTTAAGTATTTTTCAAAATCTTGAAACACAATCATAGTATAATACACTTTCAAATTTCTATATCAGAAAGGCTATATCAGCACAGCCCTGCCCTCTTGCCAGAACCCACCCTCCATCCCTTACATGATACTCTCACTGGGTAGTTTTCAAGTCAATGGGTCCAGTCAGCGTGGGGCATCTTGCTGCCTCTCAGAGAACCAATTCCATCTCCATGCAGCCCTACCTACAACAAGCCCTTCATGTCTCCCCTTTTCTTCCTCCATATTGAACTAACTATTGGATCTTGAGTGTAAGTGTGCACCTCTTTTCCTCAAGGGACCTCTAAATCAAATTTTGGGTCTATATCCCACCAAATCAATATGTTCTTCTCTAGGTGAAATTTCTCGCTATTTAGACACCTGGTATACAATCATTTCTTATTTAAAATCAATCAATAAATGAATAGTGTGTCCTGTAATGAGGGCTAATGACAGAAATTCAGTTATACCTTACTATGGTGTTGAGGGTCTCAGCATCCTACAAGTGCATCAGTCCCATATTATGGATTCTCAGTAGACAATCGCCTGGAATACCAGGTTCAATACTGGAGTGAAAGATTGTGGAAGAAGGCTAGGCTTTGGTGAGGTCAGAAGACACTGGTGTCCATAACCACTCAAGGCCCAGAAGGTTCTTGTGGGCCCAGGAATGAATTACAGACACCCTTAGGGACTGCTGAAAACAGAACAGCTTGAGCATGGCTACTCTGTGTTTCATCCCAGTTAAAGAAGAAGACAAAGAAATCAAAGCTTTAATGGATGAAGAACACAGGACTTCAAGCCAGGTACTCACTCTATAAATTTCTGTTCAGTCTCTTAGAGTTTGAGCTTGAGCAAGATATTTACCTAAGTCCTTCTCCTCATTAAAATGAAATTACCACCTACCTCAGGTGTGTGGATATTTAAGCCCTCAGACCAGGGTCTGGTATACCCTATTGAAGAAATACTAGTATCGCTTGTTACAATGTTATAATTATTATGATTATTTCTGACTTCTTGTGACCCCAGTAGCATCTCTCAGGGGGTGATCTTAATGATTCATCTGTGGAAGGAGAAAATATTGCTAACAATCTCAAATGGCATGCCTGATGATCCTCTTGAGTTACTATGCTCTTGAGTTTGTAACTTATTTTTTGATTGTCTCTACAATGTTGTGTGCCAACCAGATTAGTATACAACTATGAGTTATTATAAAAGAATGCTGAAGTACAGTCATTCAAAAAATAAAGGCAAACAAATAGCTACTCCCAGTTTCTCTTTTAGTTTATAGATTCTCATACTAGGCTTCCTCAAAACAGGGTGCACCTTTTTAGATGACCATAACCATTCTACATGGAATATGGGGAACTGCTGTTGAGTACCTGAGAATGAAGCTTTGGGGAAGCTCTGGTTCTTTCTACCTAGTTTCCCACAATCCTTGGGTTAATTCTAGATGGCACAGAAGTTTTAAGAGTGCTACATCCTTTCCAGCACTTATTATTATTTGTATCCTTGATGGCTGCCATTCTAACTGGTGAGAGATGAAATCTCAATGTAGTTTTGATTTGCATTTCCCTAATTGCTAATGATGTTGAACATTTTTTCATGTATTTGTTGACCATTTGTATTTCTTCTTTTGAGAAATGTCTGTTTAATTCATTTGCCCATTTATTAATTGGGTTATTTGATTTTTTTGGTGTAAAGTTCTTTAAGTTCTTTATATATTCTATATATTAATCCTCTATCAGAAGACTAGCCAGCAAAGATTTTCTCCCATTCTGTAGGTTCTCTCTTCACATTCCTAATTGTTTCCTTTGCTGTGCATGCAGAAGCTTTTTAATTTGATATTGTCACATTTATTAACTCTTGGCATTATTTCCTAAGCCATAAAGGATCCTCTTAAGAAAGTCATTGTCTGTGCCTAAAAGCTAGAGTTTTGACCCTACTTTTTCTTCCAAGAGGTGCATAGTTTCTGGTCTAATTGAGGTCTTTGATCCATTTTGAGTTGATTTTTGTGCAGGGTGAGAGATAAGGATCTACTTTCATTCTTCATCATATGGATAACCTGTTGTCCCAGCACCATTTATTAAAAAGGCCATATTTTCTCCAATATATGTTTTTGGCACCTTTGTTAAGTATCAGATGACTGTAGATGTATGCATTTGTCTTTGTGTCTTCTATTCTGTGCCATTGGTCTATGTGTCTGTTTTTATGCCACTACCACACAGTTTTGTTACTGTAGCTCTGTAGTATAATTTGCAATCAGGTATTGTGATGCCTTCAGCATTGCTTTCTTTGACTTAGAATTGCTTTGACTATTCTGGGTCTTTTATTCTTCCAAATGAATTTTAGGACTCTTTTCTAGTTCTGTGAAGAATGTTATTGGTATTCTGATGGGGATTGTAATGAATCTGTATATCGCTTTTAGTAGTATGGCCATTTTAACTCAATATTTATCCTGAAGAATTAAAATCATCTTACTACAGTGATACATGCATACCCATGGTTATAGCAGCATAATTCACAATAGTCAAACTATGGAACCAGACTAGGTGTCCATCAATGGATAAATGCATAAATAAAAGGTATATATGCACAATGGAATCTTATTCAGCCATAAAGAATAATGAAATTATGGCATTTGCAGGAAAATGAATGGAACTAGAGACCATTATGTTAAGCAAAATAAGTAAAACTCAGCAGGTCAAGGGTTATATGTTTTCTCTTGCATGTGGAAGTTAGAAAAGAAAAAGGAAAATGTAGGTGGGGTGTAACTCCTAAAAATACAAGGGAGATCAGTAGAGGAAAGGAACTCAGGGGTGGAAGGTAGATAGAGAAGGGGAAAGTGCTGGGGAGTGATATTGCCCAAATTATATTGTTATATAACAACATATGTAACAACAAATCCCATCAACAGGTACAACTGTAATGTACCAATAAAAAATATGGAAAACAGTTTTAAAAAAAGAAAAAAAAAACTTTAAAAGTAAAAGAATCTATAAATATTAGAATTTAAATTTTCATGCATTGTATTACATTTTTTAAAATGCAGCACTGTAGGAATGAGAAAAAAGAAAAGGAGAATCATGTAGCAATTTATGAAAAACCATGGCTTTGTTCGTTTGATGTCCTATTTGTTTTGCTTTTGCCAAAATTGCACTAGCTAATTGTCTTTTTCATATAAAAATTTTCAAATAGGAAGTGAATTCATAACTACCCAAATTAAAAACAAAACAAAAAAAAATGCTAACATCAAGCCTTTCTTAATATGAGCAATCCAAAAGAGATCAAGATCATCAGAAATAAGGTCAGAAACAAGAGCATCCTCTAGTTAAGAAACAGAGAGGCCTTGAAGATTTGTTTAATGCTATAAAGCTGTGCTCTATTAAGGCTACATGACTCCTCATCCAAGTATGGTGTCCACCTGAGTTTGCCTAAAGGCAGAAAGGGCCGTGGAAGAAGCACAAAGTCCCTTGGCTAATTGTTAGACCTGGGATGATTCAGCATACAGCTTCCAGGCTTCAATCCCACATGTGAATAAGAAAGCTGGGCTAGACCAATTATTCTCATCTTGTGGCTCTTCGATGGTAAGATCCCCAGTGCCCAGGTTTGCAATCATAAGCCAAGAGTGAGCTGGCACCCCTGCAGCGCTTGCCTATACCGAAGGAGGAAACTTTCAACAGCAGATGACTCCAACAGCAACTCATGTAGTTAACCCAGCATTTAATTCAACTGGTGCTCAGATCACTCCAACACAGCAACTTGGAAGCTCTATGGATACGTGGAAACTAATATCTGAGGAAGACATTACCTAATGAGCACCTTTCCTTTAAAGTAAAGAGAATTGAGGTAGAAACTTTTAGCAGGACTTTTGATTATAGCGGTAACTCTGTTTTGAAAAGTGTAACAAACAAAAATGAGACTTCTGGGACTGAAAAAGAACTTTCTAACACCAGTTACTGTTAGGTAATGTCATAATTAATGTTGTTAGAGTGGTCATTAAAATAACATAATTATGTTAAGTGATTTATAAAAAAAAATTTAAAGAGCAATTGAACACACTTGTGACATGAACTGGTTGGTATTTGTGCTTCGACAATTTATGCCAATATCTTTGCAAGCCTCCATCAACCTGATTTACTACTGCTGAGGGTCTTGTCCATAAGCTAATTTGATAACTGGGTCAAAAAATAAAATAGATGAGACAGGGTAATGTCTGGGATAAATACATGGGAGTGGGTGTGCAGACAAAGTACAAAATGCCAATCAGCCATATTCTCATTTCCAGTTAGGACACCTAGTGAAAGACAAATTTTGGAACTTTAAAAACCAGAATCTACCCCCCTGGTTTTGCTGCTCACCTCAAGTTCTTCACTTCAAAATCAAATGCTTCAGAGATGCCACAAGAGCTGACTGGCTAAGCACATTGTGCTTCTGATAAATTACACGGTTTTGTAGGCAGTGTTTTCTTCCTTGCATATGAAGCATATTCTCATGCTAAACTACTCTGTACAGGGAAATATAATTCTTGCCAAGAAAAGCACACAAATTCATTTGTATGAAAAAGTGCTAAAACTACATGTAAATATTAAGAATGTTTATCTTTGGATATGAATTTTGATGTTTTTGTATCTTTTTCTTGTTACTTTTCTATGCTTTCAAAGTTGTCTTCATTATTATTTTTGTATTACAAAATTATTTAAATAAAATGCTATCTTTCTCTAATATTTTATGCTTTATCTCTACTATAACTGACTTCTCCCAAACTGTGAAGTTTAATTATCAATAAAAGAGAAATATTAGATCTTAAATGACCTTCCCTTCTTACATCCTCAAGTCAATCAAAGATCAATTCCCCAGCTCCTTCTTCTTGAGTACAATAAATGAAAGAAAATTGCCCAGAGTTATAGAGACCACAATCTGCATCTACAGCCGTTACAAATGGAATTTTTCACTTTCTTATTAATCCACCCTCTTATTGTTTCCTTTTTTTCCCTCCAGAAGGAATTAACTCCTTGGCATCTTCCAGCACTTTTTCCTACCAGTTTTGCCCAGCTTCCTTATCTCACTCTCTACTGAGATTCTCTATTTCACACTGATATAGAATTCTACCCACTCACTCAACTCAGCAGTGAACTATCTCTTCCAGGAAATACCATTTCATCCAAGTAAAGTAAGTGCTGAGGGCAAATGACAAATACACCTTTTTCCTTAAATAATATGATTTACCCAGGCCTTCACACTGAGTAGCATCACACTGGAATGCAAGTGTGACTGGTAGCTGGAAAAATGGTGCTTCCCTTTGGCCTTATCCTTTTCTCACACTATAATCTTGATAATCTGTGATCTCATGTCCATCAAACAACCTGCAGTCCTCTTTCTTCTTGGAATCTGAAAATGATTTCTATGCTTCGAAAGACCAGGTCACTGAATGGACTTGTGTTTCTAAGTATTTCAGATCAGATATACTGGCATTTACTTGAGACAAAAGGAAAAACTGCAGATTGATCTGTTTTATTTGCATAATACTAGTCCCCAACTACATGGCGACTGTAGCCAGAGTCCAGCATGCGGGAACCAAAGAACTCTAAACGCACTGAGGTTCTTTGTCTAATTCTTTGCTGTAACTATATAGGCTTCTTTCAGGTCAGATTCACAAATTTGGCATCATATTAAAATTAGTTGGGGACTTTAAAAATTTACCATAGCCAAGTTGTTTCTGTACCATTTAAATCGTTTAAATGCTATTACTGCCTGGAGGTAGGTCCGGGCATATTTTTTAAAATCTCAGCATGATTCTAAAATCTACAAGTTTGAAAGACTGGCCTGAGGCAGTAGTTCATAATCTAGGCTGCACATTGGTATCTCCTGGAAATCTTTTAAAAAATCCAACTCATGGGAAGAACTAAGACCAATTAAGTCACAAGCACTTAAAGTGGATCAGGTGTCTATGTTTTCTGATGTCCCCATATGAGTCTAAAGAGAAACAACTTTGAGAACCACTTCCCCAGAAAAATCCCTTCCCACCTCACTAGACAAAATATAGGGAAATATAGGGTGGCCCTCACTTCCTAACAATAGGAAATTGACTCTTTTCCCTTGGGTCATCTTGCCTACCTAGTGGCAAATGTCCATTCTTTCATCAAACTCATTGAACTTAATTCCACCAGAATAATTCTTCTTTAACATTATATACTCTTACCTTCTGCAAAGAAGTAACCCCTCAGCCCAGGTGGCTCTGCTTCTCTCTGGCTCTGCAATTCATACAGTCTTCCTGGTAAGTGGATTCCTTTTCACAAACACACCAAGACACACAGATACATATATAGTCTAGAGAAAATGTCAGGCTCTATTGATGACACTTGATATTTGCCCACCTTTGGAAGTATAAAAAAGAAAAAATCTGATATCAACAAAAAGGAAGAACACATGACAAATTTATATATAATAGGTAATAACCTAGGCAGATTTCTGGAGTGGAGAATGAAGGAAAGAAAGAAGGCTTCAATTGTATATGTAATAGTGTATTACAAAAAGCCTGAAGCAAAATTTACGATAATGTTAGCATTCGTTTAATCTGAATAGTAGTTTCATAGGTGTTAATCATTTTTGCCCTTTTTTGTATATTTGAAACATTTCATTAAAAATTTAAGAATCATTATAATAATGTTTTTAAAAAGTAGTCATCACTATACATTGGAAGGAAATACCAATAACTCGACAAAAGAAGCAAGTTTGCCTTTTCAATTATCAACGAAGTTCAAATTTGTTTTATTCTCAATGAGGGGAATGATTCTCAATATGCATTGAACAATGCAGTAGCCATTGTCCACATGTGGCTATTTTAACTAATGTTAAATAAAATTTAAAATTTAGTTCTTCAGATCCACTAGACACATTCAATAGCCACATGTGACGAGTCTCTATAGTACTAGCACAGATTACAGAACATTTCCTTCATTACAGACAGTTCTATGGACTAGATAATAATGCATAATTATGTGACAAATTGAAAACGATTTTCCTGCACTTCATCCTTCTTCCCTTCGTGTTTCCATGAATCAAAACACTTTGTGACTTAGGAGTTATGAGTGATGCAAGCAAATTAAGTGAACGTTCCATTGTTTTTAACCTCTCTGGAAAGCAATTACTAAAATAAAAAATTACTGAAATCACGTATCAAGAACTGCACATTTATAGCACTTTTAACTATAGGTAGCTATCTCATGGATAATATACAAAAAATTGACCACTGACAAATATTAGTAGGTATCTAATATTAATTAATTCCAGAAGAGATCAACTGATGTTCAAAGTGAGATACCAAGTCAGGGAAAATGTGTACATGAATTGTCAGGACAACATAATTTCAAGTTTCCAAATTACACATCAAAACAGGGCTGGGAGTAACAGGTAAAATAATACTAAAATCTGTGGAAAGACAAATCCTAATCACCATCTTGGCCCCAAGTCTACATTGGTGACTTCTAACAGCACAGCAGTACTCTCCACACCTTTCTCTTTGCTCATGTGAACCTATCAAAGCAGCACAAAGGGCATTTTTGTTTGTTGTTACCAAAGAGAACAATGCTCCACACTTTGCTTTTTCATTTAGTAATGTCATAATAGACATCTCTATTGCACATGTAGATATGGATATGGCATTTTTCTGCATATGCATTGAGTATGATCACTGATAAATATATATCATATATGTATGTATACACACACATATATACATGCTTATACAAATATACATATAATTTTACAAAGTGGGCTATCATGCATGCTGCACAGGGATGGATGGTAAGCAGTTAGTGACATTTTCTTGCTTTTTCCTAGTTAGATTGTTTCTGTGTCCCCACTCCCACTCCTGATCCTTCCCTCCCCACAACCACCCCAATCCCAGATAATTCATATTAACAAATGGGATATTCTTCCACACTTTTTCCACACTCATAAAATCATATTCAGAAACTTAGATATTCTCCTACAATTTGTTATTTGTTTTTTGATTTTCTTGTATTGTCACTTTGTCTCTAGTACTAGACTACTGTAGTCACCAAAATAAACATCCATGTACTATTCATTTCCCCATTTTTTTTATTCCTATGGGGAACGCATTGGAAAAGGAACTGTTGCACACACACATACACAATTAAGTTTCTTAAATTTTGTACACATTTCTAATCCCCCTAGAATTTATTTTCAAGCATGATGAGAGCTGGATTCTTTGTGTGTGTGTGTGTGTGTGTGTGTGTGTGTGTGTGTGTTGTGTGTTGTGTTTGCGGTACTCAGAACCTCACACAGCCTACCCCTGAACTACACTCCCAGCTCCTCGACACATATATTTTTGTTTTTGGGAAAAAAGTCTAGAGAAGGATGTTAAACTCTCTCCTATTGATGCCAGGCATGTGTGAGAGTACCCAGTTTTACACATTTCCAACAATGAAAGATGTTACTACTCTTTGAAGTCTTGACCATTTACAGATATAAAATGACATCTCATTGCCATTGTGTACTTTGACAACTATGAAAATTTCATACCTTCGGTCTATTTATTAGTCAGGTATATATTTATTCTAATAACTGTATTTGCTTATACATTTCTTTTTCCCATTTTTTATCTGGGGTTTTGTCCTTGTCAGTTCTTAAGTATCTTTCTCTACATTATTAAAGATAATAACTATTCTTTCATTGCTGTAGCATTTTTTTTTTTACAAATCTATTGTCATTTGATTTGGCTAATTATCTTTTGCAACATAAGATATTAAAAAAAATACAGACCTATCTTTTCTGTTCTGGGTTTTAAGTGTGCTATCATGAATAAGGTCTTGTCCACCCTTAGAGTACATAGCAGTTCTCAAGGTTTTCTTTAAATTTTTCTTACACGCACCTAATCCCCAAGAATTTATTTTTAAGCATGATGAGAGCTGGGGCCCATCTCTGTTCTCTTCCATGTGGATAGTAGGTTTTCCCAGCACCATTTATTAAATATTTATATATGTTATTATATGTAATTCTCATATTCCCAGAGATCTAATTTTTGATAGTCTATTTTGTTCCTCCAGCCTGTCTTTTCCCATATCACTGTCATATTAATTTGATACTGCAATGATTTTGTAGTTTCTCATATCTGAAGCAAATCCTCATTTGTCTTTTCCTAACTATTTTTGGCTATTCCTGGGTACTTATTCTATGTAAACTTTGTGATCATTTTATTCTAAATACAATAAAGCAATACAACTTGGAAATTTGCTAAATGTATATGTTAATTTGGGGAGACCTCTTAAAATTTTTAAAAATATTTTTATTAGTGTATTGTTATACATAATAACTGGATTCATTTTAACATATTCATAAATGCATTTATTATAATTTTCTCTATTTCAATCTTGAGTACTTTCTCTTCCCCTCCCTTCCTCCCTTGTTGTGATCCCCTTCCTATATTCCCCTTATTGGTCTTCCTTCCATTTATTTATTTATCATTTTTTAATTGTTGTATTATACACAAAAGTGGAATCATTGTGATATATTCATACATGCACATAGCAAAGTTTGATCAATTTCATTCCACATTTCCTCCCTTTTCCCATTCCTCCTCCCTCTGCCTTGATCCCCTCCCTTTCACCCTACTGTTTCTCCTTCTGTTTTCATGATATTCTCCTTTTTAAAATTCCTATTTCTCTCTAGCTTCCACATATGATAGAAAATGATTCTTGACTTTCTGAGTCTGGCTTATTTCACTTAGTATGTTCTCCAGTTCCACCTTTACCAGCAAATGCCATCATTTCATCTTTCTTCATGGCTGAGTAAAACTCTATTGTACATATATACCCCATTTTCTTTATCCATTCATCTGTTGACAGGCATCTAGCCTGGTTCTATAACTTGGCTGTTCTGAATTGCACTACTATAAATATTACTATGCATATATCACTATAGTATACTGGTTTTAGTTCTTTTGGATAAACACCAAAGAGTGGGATAGCTGGGTTCTATGGTGTTTCCAATCCTAGTCTTTTGAGGAATCTCCATATGCTTTCCAAAGTGGTTGTACTTATTTGCAGTCCCACTAACAATATATGCGTATACCTTTTCCCCCACATCCTCACCAGCATTTATTATTATTTGTATTGACAATTGCCATTCTTTTTATTTTATTCTTTTTAGTTATACATGACGCTGTAACTGGAGTGAGATGAAATTTCAGTGTTTTGATTTGCATTTGTCTGACTACTGAAGATGTAGAATGTTGAACATTTTTCATACATTTGTTGGTCATTTGTATTCTTTCTTTTGAGAAATGTGTTTAGTTCATTTGCCCATTTATTAATTGGGTTAGTTGTGAGATTAGGGTTTTTTTTTTTTTTTTTTTGGGTGCTAAGTTTTTTAGTCTTTATATATTCTGGATATTAATCCTCTGTCAGAAAAGTAGCTGACAAAGTTTTGGGGAGAAGACTTTTTAATGAAACTAGATCCATTCAAGAACATGTTATTTTTTCCATTTGTTGATATACTGAGTTAGACTTTCTCCATAAATCCTGTACCATGTTTGTTAAATGTATTCTTATTTTATGGGTTTTTCATTTTGGTTTTGGTAACCATCTTTGACAAATGTTTATTTAGCAACTACTTTTACAGGTACAGGTACTGTTTTGTATGGAGAATACTGATGTAAACAAAACAGTCTCCACTCAACCAGGTGCAGTGGTGCACACATGTAATTCCAGTGGCTCAGGAGGCTGAAGCAGGAGGATTTTAAGTTCAAAGCCAACCTCAGCAACTCAGGGAGTCCCTGAGAAACTCAGGAAGACTCTATCTCTAGATAAAATACAAAAAAGTGCTGGGGATGTGGTTCAATCCCCAGTACCAAAAAAAAGAAAGAAAAAGAAAAGAAAAAAAGTCTCCACATAAGAGCAGCTTTAATATTGTCTTCAATCCACTTTCCTGCTGCTGTAATAGAAAACCACAAACTGAGTAAATTATAAATAATACTTATGTGGTTCATGTTTCAGGAGGCTGGCATGTGGTGAGAGCCTTCCTGGTGCCTTATACCATGAAGGATGGGCAAGTGAGCATGCATGAGATGGAGTAAAAGGGTGAGGGCCAAACTTACACTTCATTAGACACCTATTTGGTGATAATCCACTCCTCCTATAGCAACATCAATCCATTCATGAAGGTAGAGCCCTCCTGTCCTAATCATCCCTTAAAGTTTCCACTTCATACCACCATCACAATGGCAATTTGAACTTCAAAATTAGTTTTGCAGGAGACATTCAAACCATAGGACATGTAAAGATTTTTTTTTTCCCATTTTCATCCTTAGTTTATTTCTAAGGTAGTGAAACCTCTGATTTTGAGTATCTTGAATCTTAGCACATTACCTAATTTTTAAAACTATTGTTGTTTTAATTAGGGTATATAGGTTTTCTAGATATGTTACATTATCAACCAAAAACATAGTCTCATTTCTTTTCCTCCAGTTTTTTTTTTTTAATTTAACTAATGCATTTTCTAGAACCTTGAAAATGAAATAATACTAGTGTCCTGATCTTGGATGTTGGTCTATTTCACAATTTAAAGGTATTTCTTCTCTATTTTATTTAATTTATATTAGGGATATTTTTCTCATCTATTGATATCTTTTTCTCGTTGGTTTAATAAAATGCTGATAACAAACCACCTTGCCTCCCTGCAATAAAGTTTACTTGGTCAGGTTTTATTACTCTTTTGGTACATTTTTAGTTTTTTTTTACAATATTTCATTTAGAAATTTTCACTTATTCAATGAGTGAGACTGGTGTGTCATTTTTTGTATAATAGTTGATGTCAGGTTTTAATATTACATTTACACTGAATTCATAAAATGAATTATGAATTGTAGAGTTTCCATCCCCACCTAATCCTACCCCCAACATACACATGGTATAGAATTTTGCTAATTCAAAGTATGGTTCTTGAACCAGTAGCAAAGCATCACCTAGGAACTTGTTAGAAATGCAAAATTTCGAGCCCCTACAGAATTAAGATATACACTATTAACAAGATCTCCAGTTGAGTGGTATGCACATTGAGACTGGAGAAGATCTGAGTTTAAAGTTTAAACATCATTGGAATTATTTTTTTTAACATATCATTTAGACCTCAAGATATGAAGCCTTCTAATCAGGGACATTTTCTATAATTAATCTATGCTAATTGGTATATTCAAGGTTTCTACTTCTTAGGCCAATTTTGACATTTTTTTTTGCTAAGTCATCTGTATCCCCTGACCTAAAACTTCATTGCCTTAGCACTGTGCTCTTACTAGTATTTTAATCTCTTTAATCCCTTCCATTAAGTGACAATGAACAGCTCTTTCATTTTACATTCTCCTTATCAAGCTTACAAAAGTTTTATCTATTTTCTCGGTCTTTTCAAAGAACCAGTTTTTGGAGTCAACATGAACTAATCCTTCAAAACTGGAAGGAAATGGAAGCGGAAATAGAAGGGGATGAGTTCAGCTTTGCTCTCCATTAACATCAACTATGTACACATGCAAATCTGAACTTCAGGGACCAAAAACATTACAAGAATGCAGAATTCAAACCGATCTATGATTTATGAACAGTTTGAATAGGGACTTACCTCCATGTAATTTGCCTTACTGCATACCATTCTAAACACCATTTATTGCCTCACTGGCATATCTTTGCTAAATAATGCAGCAGTATTTGTATCTTGCTTTCCAGTTTGTGCCTTTAATACCCACTATTTCATGTGAGATTTGTATTTCAAAGATCTAAAAGAAAATCCTTTACTAAGAGGAATAGTCCCTGATTTTCATGTACTGAGATCATCTGGGGTCTTCAGAATGCCCTGTCTCTCCAAATAACCACAGGGAAGGCACAGGAGAGTCTAGAGAGAGCTACCAAAGCCCCACTTATGAAGGAAGAGGCCTGAGTTGAAATTTTACCTATGTACAGATGTAGAAAATGGTCATTTTTTCAGATATTGTTCCCCTAGAAAGGACAATTGTGTGAAATGCTCTAGCTTCCACCCCTTCAATTAAACAACCAAGCTTTTGTTTGCCCTTTTAAAAATGTATGAAAAACCTATTATACATTTTCATTTCTTACCCTTTACAAATATTCTAATCAGATAAGGATTCAAAAGCCCAAATGACGGTAGGCGTTTGCACTCAAATTGACCCAAGTTTAGGATAATAGTGGTAAAATATAAAGTACAGTTTATTGAATTTGGGATTTTCAGCTCACGGAGACCAGTCTTAGGTTGATCATTACAACAGAGTTATTACAAAGATACTGTGGAAGCACTTCACAAAATTAATTCTAATATTGTGCTGCAGACCAGAGATTTCCAAACTATAATAATCTATTTTATAAGCATTCACAGAAGTAAGCACTTATCATCTTTCCTTTGTGTTATATTTAGGTCTCCTTAAAGTATCTGAACTAGAAACCATCTTAACCTCATATTCCTGACAGTACTGTGCTGAGAACATTCTTAACCTCCAGTAAGTAGTGCTGAGTACTGAAAAGGAGAATATAATCCTCAATCCTTCCTACTTCAGGGAACTGATCAATTCACCTGTTCCAAAATACTTTTTTCTCTAATTAAAACATTCCCCTCCCTAAATCCTAGGATGAAAAAATAAATGATGACATGACAAAAGTAATGAAATGTTGCCCACTGCATATATTAGACATAAAACACTAAAGGATGGACCTCCACTGAAATCTTACACAGGCAGAACCTTCATTATGAAGCAAATAACTGAAGTAAAATGTTAACATCTTGAATTCATTTTTTTTTTTTTCCTTCTGGAAACAAAATCCAAATTTCAATCCAAAATAAAATAACACTGTTCCAGCATAAAAGTTCTGAAAAATAAGAAACACAGACATTACATGATTAAAAAAAAATTATACTTAGTATTTACAAAATAATCCCTAGAAAATGTCCCTTTCAAACAGTTCCACTTAGAAATTCACATTTTTCCATCCAGGACCCAATGAGCATTTGCCAACTATGCAACCCTCTCAGCAAGATGGTGAGGAGACAAACCAGGAAAGTAAGCTCTACAAGTGTAGTATAAGTAACCAAATGAATATATCCTATTTGGGGAAATCTTGTTGGAAAAATGAATGGTACGTAGGGAAGATTTACTATGGAACTTTACCAAAGCAGACTTTTGAAGGACAGAAGTCAATTTGCCTAAAGGGGAAAGGAGGGGGACACACAGAAATCAATAGACATGAGAAGCACACAGGTAAAAAATAATTCAGTCATTGAAGCAAAGCGTTTACTGATGGGATGCAGCTAAGAACCTCAACAGAGGTTCTGTTGAGTTTTTTTAATATTGCGCCTTGGCATAGCTAATGTATTAATTCCTAAAACTACTATGAGAGGGGATTTTCCAGATGTGGGAATAGAAGCAGATTAAATAATTTGTCAGGACACACATCTAGGGAATGGCAGACCCAACCCCCACTCTTAAATTTCTGTACTATAAGGTAGCTGTGTGGAGGGTAGATTGTAAGGGTCAAGATTAGTCAAAAGAAATAGTTTGGAATCTTATAGTAGACCAGGCAAGAACTGACAATACCTCAATTATAAATGCTGGTAGTATAAGGTGGCAATCAGGCCTGCAGGCTCTGGACTCAAAGATTCTTTGGGTTAAGTTTGGTTCCACGAATATGCCAATCAATTATAGACGAAGAGACTTCCCTGTACCTCACTCTCCAACTATAAAATAGGAATAGCAAAATTTAACTGATAGGATTTTTTGAGAATTAGAAGAGATCATATACATAAAGTACACTTAGTCTAGTGACTAGGAATCAGTGCTTAAAAAGCAAGCCAGTATTAGAATGCTACACACAACAGAAATGATAATGGCCTGTTATATTAAGACCAAAATTAACAGGATTTGGGAATTGATTTAGGCCCAGGGAGAAGAGATACTAGAAACGGAGGCAAAAAAGACTAGCAAGGCTCTTGGCTTGCCAGGTAGGTTACTAGGAAGTCATTCAGTAAGGGGTTAAACATGAATATGAACTTCAGGGAAATGAACAGGTGAGTCATTAACAAATAGGCAATAACAAAATAAACGTGTGTTAAGCAGTGGGCCCAGGATATTGTGGAAAATAAGGACTTTTATTTTGGGTTAACACATAAAAAGCAATAAAATTTAAATGACACAAAAATACAGAAATGAGACAGTACTGGGGGAGAACAAAGAATGACACTGACATTCAGGTAATTAATGTTCCCACTGTTAAGGAAAATTAGTGTACTAAAAGCACTTTGGTCCTAAGCCATAAATACCAAGACAAAGGCCCTTTATACACTCAGATTAATTCAGATTTTTATAAAAGTATGTTCAGAAAGACTGAAGTAAATATGATTATCTCTAATAATGAAAACCTTTCAGAAAGCCAAATTTCCTATAACATTCTTTTTAAAGCATACTAAAAAAGCTTGGGTCCTAGAATTTTCCCAAGAATTATTCCCAGTAAGCAGTAATGCCTGTTCATGCTCCTGTCAGGATGCCAACAGGTCAGACTTCTATTTTAGGTCATTTTCTACTAGTGTCTAGGATTTTCTTTCTGTAAAATAAGTGAAAAAGCTAATGTATGTCTGTTCTATCCACTTAGCAAAGTACTATGAAGTGAGTTCAATCATCCCTGCCACTTGTGGAACAAAGCCTTCCTTTCAAAACTAAATGCTACTGGGATTTAACAGTATCTCATCATGAAACTCAAAATACCACTGAAGACCAAATATAGCAATTCCAGCTCAAGATGCCTATAATGTGACATCTAGGGACTGCAAACTTTCTATTTTTGTCTTCCATTACCATATAGATTCTAACATAGTAGTGTTTTAACATTTCAAATGGAAATATGAGCTATTTCAAGATACCACTTCAGGGTATGAGGTGCAGTATTGAAGTACTGGTTTACTCTAAGAAAGGCATGCTGTTTGACATTTTTAGCAACAATTATTTTAGCAGGTGGACCTGTCTTCAATAACTGAACATTACACATTCTTACTGTCACCACCACACTCCCAATACCAGGAACAATCCTCATTATCTGGAGACCTAGAATACAAAACACTATTTTTATGTGCCCCCACCAATTACCACACTAGAAAGATAATAGAAATTTTGGTATTTCCTTTTTTGCTACAAACACCTAGCTGCAAAAAGACAGGAACCCTAAATGGACAGCTCCTTTGGACAGAATATCTACTTTGTTATTTCTCAAGTGCACATGTGATTACAAGATAAATCCAACTGATAATTATGGACCCACCTCCAATGCAAGATAAACCTATGGAAAAGAAAACCACTTTTATTCCTTGCACCTGTGTAATTTCAATTTATGCCTGATCATGTGTAAGAGGCAGAAGGAAATAGGATGTTAATCCTGATAGGCGCTCTGTGTGCCCACCCCACTTCCTCAGTCAGGTGCTGAGTGACTATAAATGCAACTGGAATAAACACCTTGAATATAATCACTACAGAAACAAAATCAGCAGTTATTTTTACACAAAGACAGGATCAAGTGTCAGATGACTTGTGATTTTCTGACTCGTGATAGGGTAGACACAAGAGCATTAGAGACATTAACATCAATAATGCCAGATGAAGGAAAAAACAGTACTATCATTTGGTAAGTTTCTCTCAAATAATATCCCATCACTGCCTCTTAAAATTAATAATTCCTATTACTTACTCCCAGGAGGGACAAAAATATTTCTTGGCTTGTCACACAGGCAGGAAACCAGTTAGCCAGACCTGGAGAAAAAACCCTCAGAGCTACTGACACTCAGAACTGTTTCTCATGTATTACATTCAAAATTACCACAAAGATTATACAGCAGGGGAGAAAACAGAAGCACTCTTACTGGGTCCTGTGAGAAAAGGGAAAACATGTCCCAGGTCTTAGAGATGACCAGCCAGTTTTACCTCACCCTCACAATGAGCACTATAGAATCTGTATCCCTGACACAAAGCAGGAAATAAGTATTTACACAAGTAAAAGACAAAGTCAATTATGGATTTCACAAATATCTTGTACACCAATTTTTAATTAGAATTAGCTATCAAAGACATTGCACCTTTCAAGTCTGACTGAGCTTAACAATGTTCAACAGTGGCTTTATTAAGTGAATGCTTGTTGAGTACTCAACATTGAATTCAATTTACTTCACATTCATGTTTGCAAGTACATTATTAACAATTCTTAAATATTTCAAATCAACCAACTTAGAAGTACAGGAGGCTTGCCCTCAATTCTTCTGAGGTGACATGAAAAATGAAAGCAGCCTAGGACTTAAGTTCAAGTTTCTAACCAACAATCACTATATCATCACTGGTGAACTCATACGAGGGAACTTCCAGGTTGAGAGGTGCAGGCCCCTTCCTGATCCTGCCTGATGCATCATAGTGTGACCCATGGCAAGGGCAGTAATAACCACCAAAATCTCCTGCATTTGCAATGGGTACACAACCAAGATGAGTACAAACACCTATCAGGATAACCCATTCAGGTTTCTTTACTCGATCCAAATCATGCTGTGGGTCCCTCAACTGGGACACTTCAACTGCAGCTTCCTGGTCAATCTCCTTCTTGGTTCTGTGGCGCACAAACAGGGGTTTGCCTCTCCATTTGAAAGCCATGTTCTTGCCTTCAGGAATATCGGATAACTTGATTTCAATTTTCGACATGGCCAATACGTCAGCAGAAGCACTCATGCTGGAGACAAACTGGGAGACAACATTCTTGGCAGCATATGCAACACCCACAGTAGCTGTTGCAGTTACCAAATAGGAGAAACCTTTTCTAGCCTCGCTGCTCTCTTTTGAAGACTTTGTGCTATCTAACACTTCGGTGCGACGATAGTCAGAGAAATCAGGCACTTTGACATCCGTGTGGGAGTAACGAACAGAAGCAGGGACTACAAGGCAAACAGAAAGTTAAAAACAATTAGATAAGTAACCTGAAAGGGGTATACATCAGGAAACAGACCTTAGACTCAAAATTTAAATTCCAAAACCTCACTGGTCTCAGAAATAGTCGAAATGACAGTATTACTATATAAAATACTAGAAATGAAATAGTCTACTACAACCTATTATATTGGTATGAACCACAAGATAATATTTGTAAACTGAATTCCTCCTTGATGGTTGTTGAACATGGCTGATTCAGGATTAATATATCAGTGTATCAAGTTAAAAAAGTTAAATAGCACAATGAACAGCAACATTTCAAAGTTCCTAAAAATTCAATTGCTAAAACATACTGCACAACCATGCTAAATACTTCTCAAATTCTCTGGATTAGAAAAGACCCCAAAGCTCATCTAGTCCACCTGATTAAGTTGATGTGTGTTCACCTCACTAAAGCAAATGTCTTCTATTCCGAAGTGCTCTCTGAAAAAAGTGGTAAAAATTCACAAAATAATAAGTACAAGACAATATACACTTCTGGGTGGGTTCTGCTACTATACCTACAATTACAGAAAATTTAAGGATTTCTACTTTAGACTTGAGGGTATAAACTACTACTATCTTCAAGTAAAACCTCTAATGTGCAGAAAAGGACACTGACATCCTTATAATAGGCAGCTCTTAAAAGAGAATGAAACCTGCAAAAAGAACTAATTATTTCCATTTAGCAACGGAAGAGAACATTTTTCCTATGTCTCCCTCTTCAGTGAAGTTCTATAGCTTCTATAAAAATAAAAGCATGACCCTTTTTCGCCACCGTGGGACTCTTTATTGGGATTCTTCCACTGTAGGCTAACGTGTTTGTGTCAAATGAATGTTAAATAAACAAATAATTACTGCCTACATAGTACTTTGGGAACAAGTAATTTGTTTAGATTTTTTAAGTTATGTCCTCTCTCCCATACTATTTGTAAACATCTGACAAAAAAATGGATTTACTGGTATCACTTTTAATAATGTTTCAGGAAGCAAATCTCTTTGTAAATTATATCTGTTTAAGGGAAACTGCCACAAGGTTTCCTTTTCAGAAAAAGGGGCACTAAAATTTTCTAACTTTTAGAAAATGTGTTGTTTCAAAGAAAGATGTACTTAATAAAAAATTTTCATTAAAATACAAAATATTTCAGCTGCTTTTCATGTGATTGTCAAGGTCAAAGGCTTTATAGACAAGACAAATATTCATTAATAATGACAAAACCCATCAAAATCACTCTATATACTTTTTTGACTAACCCATTATTTGAAGGAGACCAGGACACAGATGGTGACAACTTAAGATTCATATCTATGACTTTGTGGAATCTAAGTGACTTACTATCATATACTATTTTACCTAATGCTAACCTGATAGTACAGACTGGCAATTTGGAATCAACCATGAATTGCTTTCCCCTGGCAACACCTGGGACAGAAGAGATGTTTCATACCTAAAAATAAAGGAACCAAGTTCATACCTCTACATTAAAAACAGTATCCACAACTGTTAGCTCTTGAGAGTACACAAGGTAACGTATAAGAACAATAAACAGAATGCCTGTCACTCTCATTCGAAGATTTGGTGGCAAAAGAAATCCAGTTGTCTACTCCTAGCAGGTTACTTTATTGGGTTACATGGTCAAGAACGCTTTAGGAAATTAAATTGCCAGGATGCAACAAAAATCATTCTCTCAATAATTTACAGGAGTTGTATTATGTCTGCCCTTGAGAAGCAAAGATGTTGGATTCCGTTCTAACCTAAAACAAGATCAGATACTTATGGAAATTATCACCTAAAAACAAACAAAAAAACTAAGGCATTTTAATGAATATTTTTTAAGTTTTAGTTTTAAGGTGACCTCTGATGTACCTTGGAAGTCTCCAAGAAAGAGATGCTACCCTAGTATTAACTTCCTCCCCAATTCAAAGATCTTCTCCTGATCAATCCCTGCCACAAAGTGACTGTCTTTCTAGAAACCATTTAGACAGGACATTTTAAGGTGAACTTGAGCTACACATTGGAGGCATGATTACAGAAGAGATTTTTTTTATCTGATGGTTCTACATTTTCTTGCTTGGTTTTGGAAAAATATTTTTAGAAGAAACCCTTTAGCCATTTGAGAAAGATGCTTTTGCTTTTGAAATTTTCTCTTCCCTTCTCATTATTTCTCACCTCCAGGTCCCAAAAACAGACTCAGAATGGGTTAGGATACTTCATTCCTGCCCTGGACAGTTTCTCCAAAACCCCTAGTGCTCCTCAACATTCACTCACAAATATTTTGTATCAACAATATACAAAATCTGAGACTATAGGAAAGAAAAATGTAGACACTCTATGTCCTTAAGTTCAAGGTCAGAGGAATAACCAATGAATACAATACAGAATGGGAAGTGTTATATGCAGAAGACATAAAAGTATAAGCAAATATAAAATTTTATTGACCTGATCCTAAATTATGATTGAAAGGAAGGGTAAGACTTACACATAATTAAAAAATGAGTGGGAGGATCATGAGAAATACAGAAGGGGTACACTTAGGAGGCTAAGATAGGGAATCACTTTAACCCACAAGTTAGCTGGGCCTGGGCGCAAACAGTGAGAAAGAAAATAGAGACAGAGAAAGAAAAGAAAGAAAGAAAAGAAAGAAAAAAAGAAAAAGAAAGAAAGAAAGGAAGGAAGGAAGAAAAGAAAGAAAAGTAAAAAGAACAGGGTGAATAAATGCAGAGTAAGTTTCCCCTTTGGGCACCTTGAATACCAAGTAGCACAAAGATCACTAAACTCAACTGTCAATGGGACTACACAGGTAACACAATGGAACAAGCAAGCCTAGTGATGACTGTGATGAACTGGAGCAGACAACTATGGGAGCAGTCAATACACAGCACCCTAGACTTTACCTGTGTAGAAACTAGAATCCAGCGTTGCCAGCCTGTAATATTTCCAGGAATACCAGGAGTCTTTCCAGTTTTTTAATACTAAGCAGTCGCATTGCCCACATGGAGTCATTTCACAATCTCCAATACAGAGTATTAGAGAAATGAAAGACAAGGCACAAAAAGATTAAACTGAGATCTGTTGAAAGAGGATGAAACTACATTCCTGGAAAGAGTTTATGGCTAACACAATCAGTCTTGTCAAATCCATGCTCCATCACATGCACAATGTGCATCCCTGTCAAAGTCATTTTACCTCCTGTAGTCTGTTTCCTCTCTGTAAAACAGGCACATCATCAACCTCAACCTTTTCTTCTTGAGGATTAGTGAAAGTCTTTAGACAAGTCCCTGGAAAAGATGCTGATACTCTATATTGAAACTGACCTTGGAGCTGTGTTGCTATTTAAATTGTGGTGTTTTTTGTGGGTGGAGGATATGAGGGGTGTTGTTGAAGAGGAGACACTGAAGGAATAGAGTTCCTATTTTTTTGAACATTTATTTAATGTACAGTAGCTTTCTACAGATCATGCCACCCCTAACGAAACTGTTGAAAGCAGGAATTCATTTCACAGGCGAAGAAAATGGCTTAGAAACGTGCCCTAGGTCAAACTACCTGTAAGCAACAATACCCTGTGTCAGACTTTGCTGGAAGTAGTCGGACACCTGAGTCTTGAACTTAACCAACAAGGTAAAGATTAGCCTCCAGAAGAGGTCCCAGATCGGAAGCAACGCAAAAACCCCCACGTAGGGCTGCAGCATCTCTTGACACCGCCCACCTTAGCGGCGTGCCCACTAGACAAGGACGTTAGGCCTAGAGGCGCGGCGTCCTGCCCAAGGTCGCCCCTACCCGGAAACCTATCTCGAACCGGACTCCGCTCCACATTCCTACATGCCCCCGCCCTCCTCGGCTGCTCCCCGGACTAGGGCCGGAGGGGGCGAGAAAGGGGAGACCCCTCAACCCGGCTCACCATTAAGGCCCACGCAGGCGACCAAAGGCCGGGCCACGGCCTGGCCACTCAGCGACTCCCGGCACAGGAAGGGTCGCTTCACGTCCAGCACAGGCGGCTCCGGGGTGGCGGGCACTGCGGCCTGCGCCAGAGGCCGCAGCGCGCCCGCCACCCCGCGGGACGTGGCCGACAGAACCGGCGCGAAAGGGCCTGAGCGGGCGGCGACCGACAACATGGCGACAACTGATAGAACCGCCAAGCCGGTCACAGGAACGACCTTCCGCCCGCGACGCAGGCGCGAGGAGGCGCAAGAGGCGCCGGATCCGTGACGTCGGCACGCCGGTCGAAGCGGAGTCCTGAGGGGCGGGACAAACATGGAAACGCGCTGCGTCGAGGGCGGGGCCACGAGCCCACGCTGAGGACGGAGCGCCTGAGTAGGCGGGGCTTAGCGCCTCCACTCTGTCAGTTCATTTGCTTGGTGGTCTGTGTTCCAGGCTTTTCTCTGAAGGACGCAGGGCAAGTAAGGTCTTGAGGGCGTGTTTGATCCCTTAGGGCAAGAACTTCATCTAGAGAGACCTGGGGTTAAGAACAAATTACTATAGTTAAAATGAGGATAATTCTACCCAAAAAGGGGGGAAAAAAAAGAAATAATTATATATATATATATATATATATATATGATATCATTTAGAACATATAGTAACCTCTCTGTGTTTTCTATAATGATTTTTTATCATCTAACCAAGCAACAAAAGACCAGGGACCTGTGTGCAAAGATTAAAAATAATGACCTAGCCAGGAACTGTGGTACACACCTGTAATCCTAGCGGCTCTGGAGACTGAGGCTGGAGGATCACTTGTTCAAAACCAGCCTCAGCAACTTAGCTAGGCCCTAACTTAGCGAGACCTAAACAAATAAATATATGAACATAAATTAAAAACCTAAATAAAAAAATATTAAAAAGGGCTGGGGAGTTGGCTCAGTGACAAAGCCCCTCCTGTGTTCAATCCCTGTTACTAAAAAAATAAATAAAAATAAAAATAATGACCTACATTTAATAAGCATTTACTATACATTGGATTTTGTTTTTCAGCATTCTTTCATTTGTAATCAAGGCTCCTGCAGAGTAACAGCTATTGTTAACAACATTTTACTAATGAGGGAACATTTTACTAATGAGGTAAGAGTCTCAGAGAGATCCTTTGTCCACAATTGAATTGCTGGTAAGCAGTGAAGCAAGTTAGTCTGTCTCCTAAGTCTGTGCTCTTAACCAACACCACTCTGCAAGTGAGATTTTAGGGGGTGCAAGGATAGGTGCCTAAATCACTTTCTGTCACATGGGGAGAGAGTTACCCCCTTTTTTATTCCTCTCTCAGTCCCATTTACATCAATAAGAAAGTCTGAGTTTGGTGCTAATATAATTTTAATTCCTCTCTACCTTTGCTAATCTCTTTTAGCACAATAAGCCTTGAATTCAAAGTTTTCAGCAGACAACTGAATCTAGAGAAAATTTAAATAATATCATTTTTTTCATGGTATTTACTTTTTATCTATTCTGGTTTTCTACCTATTATACCCTAGTGAGATAAGACTTTTCATTCATTTAATTAAAAAATGAATATTAATTTAAATATTAAGTATCCTAATATGAGCAATGCATGGATTTGGCAAAATTGCAATGTAAGTAAGTGAAACACTGAGTTTTCTCAGTGCTGTACATGGACTGCATGACCTGGGCAGGTTTTTGATTACTCTGCCCCAGTTTCCCCATCTATAAAGTAGAGGTAATATTGATGGCACCTACCTGGTAAAGATACTGGGAGGAGAAAAACTACTAGTATATGCAAAGCACCTACAAAGAAGCCTCACATACAGTAAGCAGTAGGGGAGGATTTGCTGGTGTTGTTTTTATTTGAAACTGCCACTTCCTCTGGAGCACTACCGCATTCCTTAGATCCCTGTTCATCATTTCTGTTCCTTTCTCAAGGTTCGCACGCTGATCACTTTCTCCTTTGCCTTTCCTTAAGGCCCAGGACTTAGCTATCTGAATAACCCCAAGAGCTGTGTTGTACTTTTAAGACTGGAAGCTGCCTGTCTTTTCAGGAGCCACCCTGACTCAGCTTGCCATAAAACAAGTATGGCGCTTGCCCTCCGCCCGCCCCCCCCAACAATGGGAGGATTAAAAACAGACATTTCCAGAGCAACTACAAAGGCAGTGCATAATTTGAGTACTTCCCATGAAATTATTCATTTAATTCACAACAGCCCTCTGAATGTAGTAAGAGTAGATGGAGAATGAATCTCTGGAGACCGTCACAATCTCCCAGTGGGGTAAGCAGAGTACAAATTGTTATCTTCAGACTCTCTTGAGTCCAACCCCAGTTCTGTCTCTCACCAGCTATTTCCCCAGGGTAAGTTATATAACCTCTGTATGTGCCTTAGTCTTTATCCTGCAAAATGAGGATAATAATACTATCTACCTCAGAGTTATTTTAAGAATTAAATGGATTAATAGATATAAAATGCACAGAACTCTGTCTGACATGCAGTAAATGCTATGTAAATGTTGATAAGAATAATAATTCTATTTTATATATGAATAGAAGAAACTCAGAGAAGAACAATGACTTACCCAAAGACACATCATTGATAAGTAAAAGATTCCTTTTGTTCTGGGGTCTGTTTCAGTGTTGCAGCACAGAAAAGGGAAGCTATATGGCTGAGCATCTGTCCTCTTGTGAAAGGAGGCTAGCATGTAAGAGTGGAGGCCGGCATATGAACTTGGAACTGTGATGGCTGACTTGACACCCTCTTGGTAGTTTTTGATTTTTAACTCAGGGGCTTATTAATGTTTGTGCATCAGTTTACTCTTTCCTTGAATACAGCTTTTTGAAGGCTCTGGATGCAAACAACCTGGTTTGCATACAGCTCTGCCCCATACTAGCTTTGTGATTTTGGACACTGCCGAGGTTCAGATTCCTCATCTGCAAAATATGGATAAAATGAAATTGCTCTGAAAATTAAAAGAAGTAACACATTTGAAATACCTAGTATAGTGTTTGGTATACAAAAAGAGCTTAATAAATGTTTGTTTGTTTGTAAATTAGGAGGAAAAAATAGCCATAGGCATGGGCATATAAATGCTTGGTGAACTTCTCAGTAACCAGGAAATCTGAAAAGCAAGGTATCTGTATGAACTAAGGCACAACACAAAACCTTTCTTTTAACAAATGGATGCTTCATTTAAATGAGAGGCCAGAGGTCATAGACGGAGACCCACTCTCTCCCCTCTCAGTTCCACGGGGTTACCTATTGGACTGACAGACATGATGCTGGAATCCTCGGAATTATTTGCTAGCATTTACAAATTGTGAGTGTTCACACATACAAACTGTGGTTGATTAATACCTCCACATCCTCCCTCATCCCCACTGCCAAAGATGCAAGTCCTAATCCCTGGAACCTGGGAATATGTTACGTGTTAACTTCACCTGGCAAAGAGACTACAGATTTGATTAAGGATCTTGAGATAAGAAGATTATCCTGGATTGTCTAGGTGGGCCCCAGTGTAATCACAGCATTCTTATAAGAGGGAAGCAAGGGGTCAGAAAAATGAGAAATGTTATCCTACTGGGCTTGAAGACAGAGGGAAGAAGGGGGGCTGGAATTGATGGACTGACTGTTAAAAACTGGGAAAGTTGAAGAAACAGATTCTCTTCTTGAGCTTTCAGAAGAAATGCAGCCCTGAAAACCCATTTTAGAACTGTGAAATAGTACATTTGTATTGTTCTACAACACAAAGCTACAAACTTTGTTATAGCAGCAATAGAAAACTAACACATGCATTTGTCTTATCTTTAAAATAGTAAGATTGACCACTTTAGGCCTGTGTCCTTACATAAAGATAGTTGATGCTATTAATCCAGGTGGGTAGGGGTCCTTTCCTTTCCCATCATGTTCACTTCATACAGCTACATAACCTTTGTCCCCTGAGGCTTCTGAGTGTGGGACCTCAGGTTTACACAGTTCCATGGGAAGCTTGAGCCATCGCCAAAAGTGGTAGGACACCAACACAGTGGAATCTCCCGGTTCCATTCAGTTCCCAAGCATGAGGTGTATTCTAAGATGCTTTCTTCTTACAATTGCAATGCTTCCATCTGGGCAATGCGGGTGTGTGGAGGGGATGTGTCCCAAGAAGACTCTTCTAGGATTTGTCAATGATTGTCCTCTGATCCGGTATAATGCAGAAAGCTGGCAAGACCCTCCTCAGAAAACATCCCTCCTCAACCACTTTCATCTCACCTTGTGCCTACACAGAAAAGCTGGCTCCTCCCTGCTGGAGGGTCCCCACTCCTGTCTTCCATTTCCACACCATTACCCCAGGAAATGCCTAGCTTCTCATCTCCAGTTCCAGTCGTTGTGACAGTTTCAGCCTCTCCCCTCAGCCCATGTCCTTCGCTTGAGCAGCGAGACGTGAAGACTGACAGCCGCTTGAGAACTGCACAGACTGTCCCCAATTTAAGTCATTTAAAATGCATTTCTGTTCCATAAAATCCGTTTCTGTAATTCTGTGCCCCCACCTCTTTGAAAGATGGTAACCCTAGGGAGGAGAAGAAATTAGCCAGGGAGGAGAAGTTCAGACGTGCTAATATTTTAATCGCTCGTTCCTTTAACACATTAGTCACATTCATTAAGTATGATTAATTTGCTGGCTTTGTTGAAAATCATATCAGTTTCCCTATCAGCTGTACATCCATCTCTTGCCAAATAAGTTGCTGCAGTGGCACCAAAAACTCCCCCATTTTACACCCCTTAGATTGTATTATATGCCCCCTAAAAGAATCGTCCAGTTAATTGAACTCGTTTGTATAGAATACTTGCTAAAAGCCTGTCCTCCTGAGTTAGGTTACCTCCATTTAATGCCAACTCCTCTACTTGCTTGAGTCCTTTAGGCAAGTTACCTCAGCCCTCTGAGCCTCAGTTTTCTCGCTTGAGGATTCATTCATTATTCTTTCACTTGGAAGACTCTTGTACATTGACTATACCATGTTGTTTGCCCATTGCTGGAGACAGAACAGTAAGTACAGCATGGATAAATGAGTCTGGCCTTGAGGATCTTGCCTTCTAGGGTAACGAAGTACATAAAAAAATAAAATATGCCATATGGTATTACAGTTTATACAGCAAGCAGGATGAGTTGAAGGGAATCCTGAACAGGCTGGGGACTCGGGCCCTGAGCTGGAGGCACTCATTGTCTTCACACTGCACTAGACCTGGCTTTCTGTCTCTGGAAATGGGAGCCAGGGAACAAGGAAGGAGCACCGGGGAGGGAGGGTGCTGTTCCATTGCTCGTCTGCTTGCCTGGAGCTCCATGATGACTCTCTGAGAAGTCACTGGGAGAATAGAAGGTGAGTGACCATGTTGTCAAATGGAACCACTTGAAACCTGATCCTCTCTCTCCTCCAAACAGTGGACATTTCTGTATAATGTCAGGGACTTTCTCCCCATGCCCTGTACAGTTGGGAATACCCTGAGAGAGATGGGTCTGGTATGAACTGTTTGATGAAGAGTTACGCATTTTCAAGAGGGAAGGGAGTACTAGGGAGAGAGCAAGCTGAAGGGATATGCCTCTGATATACCTTGGGCAGCCTGTAGAGGGCAAAGAAGATGGTAATGTAACAGGGCCTCACTGCTCCTGACTCGCTCTCCACACAGCCCAGGATTTCATGAACCTTCAGTTACATTGATTCCAAGCCTGAAGTTCTGGATTCCTTCAGTTTAAACTCAACACAAAACCTCTGTGGAAGCTTTTCCCCATCCTTCAGGAAAAACTGAGATCCAGAGACTCTGATGCCCAGATCCCATCTTTGCAGAAAGTATCCCAGCAGATTCCCCTCTCCCTGGGGAGGACCAGTCTCCCTGACTCTCCAAGATGTCCCTAGGCATTGTTACTGTTTAAGCCCATTTTGTGTTACTATAACAAAATACCTGAGATTGGGCAATTTATACTATAAAGAAGTGTATTTAGCTCATACTTTTGAAGGCTGAAAGTCTAAGTTCAGGCAGCCACTTCTGGAGGAGGCTTCTGCCACAACAAAACATGGTAGTCAGCATTACATGGAAGGAGCATGTGAGAGGTCAGCAGTACATGCACAAGAGGCATACAAGAGAAATACTATGCTTGCTTATAACAAACTTCTCTCATGAATACCAGTCTAGTCCCAAGAGGAGAAGGCACCATGGCAAGGAAAGCACCAGTCTATTTTTTTTTTTTTTTTGTAAACAAATGGGGTGCATCTTGTTTCTCTGTTTCTACATGAAGTAGAGGCAACAATTTGTGTAATCATACACTTACATAGGGTAATGGTATTTGATTCATTCTGTTATTTTTTCCTTACCCCCACGCCTCCCATCCCTCTTTTCACTCTATACTGTCCCTCCTTCCTCCATTCTTGCCTCTCTCCCACCCCCCATTAGGTATCTTCATTCGCTTATCAGTGAGATCATTCGTCCTTTGGTTTTTTGAGATTCACTTATCTCACTTAGCATGATATTCTCCAATTTCATCCATTTGCCTGCAAAGGCCATAATTTTATTATTCTTTATGGCTGAGTAATATTCCATTGTATATATATACCATAGTTTCTTTATCCATTCATCCATTGAAGGGTATCTAGATTGGTTCTATGATCTAGTTATTGTGAATTGAGTGGCTGTGAACATCGATGTGGCTGCATCACTGTAGTATGCTGATTTTAAGTCCTTTGGATATATGCCAAGGAGTGGGACAGCTCGTCAAATAGTGGTTCCATTCCAAGTTTTCTAAGGAATCTCCACACAGCTTTCCAGAGTGGCTACACTAATTTGCAACTCCACCAGCAATGTACCAGTGTACCTTTTCCCGCACATTCTTGCCAACACCTGTTGTTGCTTATATTCTTGATAATCACCATTCTAATTAGGGTGAGATGGAATCTTAGGGATGTTTTGATTTGCATTTATCTTATTACTAGGGATGTTGAACATTTTTTTCATATATCTGTTGATTGCTTGTAGATCTTCTTCTGTGAAGTATCTGTTCATATCCTTAGCCCATTTGTTGATTGGGTTATTTGTATTCTTGGTGTAGAGTGTTTTGAGTTCTTTATATATTCTGGAAATTAGTGCTCTATCTGAACTGTGAGTGGCAAAGATTTTCTCCCACTCCGTAGGCTCTCTCTTCACATTGATGATAGTTTCCTTTGCTGAGAGAAAGCTTTTTAGTTTGAATCTATCCCAGTTATTGATTCTTGCTTTTATTTCTTGTGCTATGGGAGTCCTGTTAAGGAAGTCTGATCCTAAGCTGACATGTTGAAGATTTGGACCTACTTTTTCTTCTATAAGATGCAGGGTCTCTGGTCTGATTCCAAGGTCTGTGATCCATTTTGAGTTGATTTTTGTGTAGGGTGAGAGATAGGGGTTTAGTTTCATTCTTCTGCACATGGATTTCCAGTTTTCCCAGCACCATTTGTTGAAGAGGCTATCTTTTTTCCATTGCATGTTTTTGGCACCTTTGTCTAGGATGAGAAAATTGTATTTATTTGGGTTTGTATCTGTGTCCTCTATTCTGTATCATTGATCTACCTGTCTATTTTGGTATCAATACCATACCGTTTTTGTTACTATTGCTTTGTAGTATAGTTGAAGTTCTGGTATTGCAATACCCCCTGCCTCACTCTTCCTGCTAAGGATTGCTTTAGCTATTCTGGGTTTCTTATTCTTCCAGATGAATTTCACGATTGCTTGCTCTATTTCTGTAAGGTACATCATTGGGATTTTAATTGGAATTGCATTGAATCTGTATAGAACTTTTGGTAGTATGGCCTTTTTTTTTTTTTTTTTTGCGGTGCTGGGGAATCAAACCCAGGGCATTGTGCTTGCAAGGCACGCACTCTATCAACTGAGCTATCTCCCCAGCCCCAAGTATGACCATTTTGACAATATTAATTCAGCCTATCCAAGAACATGGGAGATCTTTCCATCTTCTAAGGTTTTGTTTCATTTCTGTCTTTAGTGTTCTGTAGTTCTCATTGTAGAGATCTTTCACCTCTATTGTTAGATTGATTCCCAGGTATTTTTTTTTTTTTTTGAGGCTATTGTGAATGGGGTAGTTTTCCTAACTTCTCTTTCTGAGGATTCATCACTTATGTATAAAAATGCATTGGATTTATAAGCATTAATCTTATATCCTGCTACTTTACTGAATTCACTTATGAGTTCTAAAAGTTTTCTGGTGGAATTTCCCAGCTCCTATAGATATATAATCATGTCATCAGCAAATAGGGATAGTTTGAGTTCTTCTTTTCCTATTCGTATCCCTCTAGTTTCTTTGGTCTGTCTAATTGCTCTGGCTAGAGTTTTGAGGACAATGTTGAAGAGAAGTAGTGAAAGAGGGTATCCCTGCCTTGTTCCAGTTTTTAGGGGGAATGTTTTCAGTTTTTCACCATTTAGAATGATATTGGCCATGGGCTCAGCATAGATGGCCTTTACCATGTTAAGGAATGTTCCCATTATCCCTATTTTTTCTAGTGTTTTGAGCATGAAGGGGTGGTGTATTTTATCAAATGCTTTTTCTGCATCTATTGAAATAATCATGTGATTCTTGACTTTAAGTCTGTTGATATGGTGAATGACATTTATTGATTTCCAGATGTTGAACCAACCTTGCATCCCTGGGATAAAACCCACTTGATCATGGTGCACTATCTTTTTAATATATTTTTGTATGCGATTTGCTAAAATTTTGTTGAGAATTTTTGTGTCGATGTTCATTAAGGATAGTGGTCTGAAATTTTCTTTCCTCGATGTGTCTCTGACTGGTTTAGGTATCAGGGTGATATTGACTACATAGAATGAGTTTGGAAGAGTTCCTTCCTCTTCTATTTCATGGAATACTTTGAGGAGTATTGGGATGCAGGGGGTATCGCAATGAGTTTTATAAAACTCAGCTGAGAACCCATCTGGTCCCAGACTTTTCTTTGTTGGCAGGCTTTAAGGACTCCTTCTATTTCATTACTTGAAATTGATCTATTTAAATTGTGTCTGTCCTCCTGGTTCGGTTTAGGTAATTCATATGTCTCTAGAAACCTGTTGATATCTTCAAGATTTTCTATTTTGTTGGAGTATAGATTTTCAAAATAGCTTCTAATTATGTTTTGTATTTCAATCGTGTCTGTCATGATATTTCCTTGTTCATTCCGAATTTTAGTAATTTGAGTTTTCTCTCTCCTTCTTTTTGTTAGTGTGGCTAAGGGTTTATCAATTTTGTTTATTTTGTCGAAGAACCAACTTTTTATTTTGTCAATTTTTTCAATTGTTTCTTTTGTTTCAATTTCATTGATTTCAGTTTTGATTTTAACTATTTCCTGTCTTCTACTACCTTTGGTGTTGCTCTGTTCTTCTTTTTCTAGGGCTTCGAGCTGTAGTGTTAGGTCTTGTATTTGTTGATTTTTTCTTCTTTTATTGAATGCGCTCCATGAAATAAATTTTCCTCTAAGTACTGCTTTCATAGTGTCCCAGAGATTTGATATGATGTATCTTTGTTCTCCTTTACCTCTAAGAAATTTTTTATTTTTCCCCTGATGTCTTCTGTTATCCATTCATCATTTAATAGTGTTGGAGTAGTTACTGGTTTTTATTCTGTCATTTATTTCTAATTTCAATCCATTATGATCTGATAGAATACAAGGTAGTATCTCTATCTTCTTGTATTTGCTAACAGTAGCTTTGTGGCATAATATATGGTCTATTTTAGAGAAGGATCCATGTGCTGCTGAGAAGAAAGTGTATTCACTCTTTGTTGGATGATATTTTCTATATATGTCCATTAAGACTAAATTATTGATTGTGTTATTGAGATCTATGGTTTCTTTGTTCAATTTTTGTTTGAAAGTTCTGTCCAGTGGTGAAAGAGGTGTGTTAAAGTCACCTAGTATTATTGTGTTGTGGTCTATTTGATTCCTGAAATTGAGAAAGATTTGTTTGGCATACATGGATGAGCCACTGTTTGGGGCATAGATATTTATGATTGTTATGTCTTGCTGATTTATGCTTCCCTTAAGCAGTATGAAATGTCCTTCTTTATCCCTTCTGATTAACTTTGGCTTGAAGTCCACATTATCTGAAATGAGGATGGATACTCCGGCTTTTTTGCTGAGTCCATGTGCATGGTATGTTTTTTTCCCATTCTTTCATCTTTAGTCTGTGGGTATCTCTTTCTATGAGATGAGTCTCTTGCAGGCAGCATAATTGTTGGGTCTTTCTTTTTAATTCAATCTGCTAGTCTTTGTCTTTTGATTGATGAGTTCAGGCCATTAACATTCAGGGTTATTACTGAGATATGATTTGTATTCCCCGTCATTTGGCTCATTTTTGTTTTTTGACACAACTTGGTTTCTCCTTCATTTGGCTATTCCTGTAGGGTAGTTCCTCCCTTTGCTGATTTATATCATTGTTTTTCATCTCTTCCTCATGGAATGTTTTGCTGTGAATGTTCTCTAGTGCCAGTTTTCTTTTTGTAAATTCTTTTAGCTTTTGTTTATCATGGAAGGATTTTATTTTGTCGTCAAATCTGAAGGTAAGTTTTGCTGGGTATAAGATTCTTTGTTGTCATCCATTTTTTTTCAGGGCTTGAAAAATGTTGTTCCAGGCCCTTCTAGCTTTTAGGGTCTAGGTTGAGAAATCTGCTGATATCTGCTGATATGGGTTTCCCCTGAATGTATTTTGATTCTTTCTCTTGCAGCCTTTAAAATTCTGCCTTTATTTTGTATGTTAGGTATTTTCATTATAATGTGCCTTGGTATGGATCTGTTGTAATTTTGTATATTTGGAGTCCTATAAACCTCTTGTACTTGATTTTCCATTTCATTCTTCAGATTTGGGAAGTTTTCTGACATTATTTCATTGAATAGATTGTTCATTCCTTTGGTTTGTTTTTCTGTGCCTTCCTCAATCCCAATAATTCTTAAATTTGGCCTTTTCATGATATCCCATAATTCTTGTAGATTCTGTTCATGATTTTTTACCATCTTTTCTGTTTGGTCAACTTTGTTTTCAAGATTAAATATTTTGTCTTCAATATCCGAGATTCTGTCTCCCAGGTCTTCTACCCTATTGGTTATGCTTTCTATGGAGTTTTTAATTTGGTTTATTGTTTCCTTCATTTTAAGGATTTCTGTTTGTTTGTTTTTTCAGTATCTCTAGCTCTTTATTGAAATGATCTTTTGCTTCCCACATTTGCTCTTTTAACTGTTGATTGGTGCGATCATTCAAAGCCTGCATTTGCTCTTTCATCTCATCATTCACTTCTCTGATCATTTTAATTATGTACATTCTAAACTCCCTTTCTGACATTTCTTCTGCCATGCTGTCATTGGATTTTATTGATGTAGCATCTAGGTTTGTTTGGGACATTTTCTTCCCTTGTTTTCTCATTTTGGTCAGGTATCTACCCCTCTAGTAGTGAAACTGTGAGATATTTCAGATTTCCTCTGTTGACTTATAGTGTCCCTGTAGATTTCCAATAACTCACCTCCTAGCCTTCTGTAGCCTGAAGTCTTGGAGGAACTTGATAATGCAGTGCTCCCCAAGGAAGCTGCCCCTCTAGGGGTAGTGGCCTTCAGGTGGGGTATATTCCATGCTAGTGGGTAGAGGTGCCTCCATTTGTTGACTGCTGGTCAGCCAAAGGGGGACTAGACTGCGGGCTGGGGCATGGCTGGTCTGGGCCTGTGCCTCTGGTTCTACTGCCCTGGTGTGAAAGCCTCATCCGGTGGGGAAGACTCACCTGGTGGGGATGTCTCACTGGGCAGCTGTCCTCCAAGAAGGTCCATTTGGTCCAGAACTACCGCCTGGGCTGGGCAGCCCTCCTCTGTGATGTTCCCAGGGGTCCAAACCTACCTCCTGAGCCAGGGAACCTCGCCCTGCGAGTGAGTCTCTCACTGGGCGGCCCTCCTCTGAGAAGCTGCCTGGGGTCGGGTCCTGCCGCCCAGGCCTGGGACCCTAACTCTGGCCTGAAGCCTCTCACTGAGCGGCCCTCCTCTACGATGCTCCCGGTTTTCCGGGTTCAACACTCCAGCAGGGGAGTCTCATTGGGCAACTCTACTCCACAAAGTTCTCTGCTTTCCGGGACTATCGCCCCATCCAGGGAGCCTTGTCTGGTGGGAGAGACTCACCTGGAGGCTCTGAGTTGATCTCGAGTTTCTCAATACCTCCTCTTCTTGAATCCTGAGTCCTGAAACGACATGAAAAGCAGTCACCCTCTAGTCCGCCATCTTGAAAAACTCCCAGTCTCTCTTAAAGACTTCATCACCCTTGCTACAAGAGCCCTTCACCTCATATGGTTACACTGGAGAATGAAGCCACAATATGGATTTTGGAGAGAAAACCACATTCAAACCATAACTCTGGGGACTTTGAATGTGAGTGAGAGATCAGGAAGAAGGCTCAGGTCCACCCAGGACTGTGCAGGATCTGCACACACAATTACAAGTCATTATTTCCTTCTCATAATAATGCCCAGCAAACATTAAGGGAAGTTAAATTAAATGACCAGTTGTCCAGCATTGCTGCTGGAATAATAAATTCATAGGTTAAATAAATTTTATTTGTACTTTTTTCAAAATTGATGGACACAGCAAAGCAGATTGTGATGTTCTTGGTATTTAATTTGTATTTCAGGTAATAATGAAGGCAGTACCCATTTGTACATCTAAAGGCCTTTCATCCATGAATCCTGAGAGCACTTTTCTAAGCATATCAGGAATAAATTAAGTTGCAAACCCTCCATGAAAAAGATTAAAGTTTAAACATAATTTTGAGGAACCACTTGAGCTCATTCATTTACTTGCTTAGTAAGTACACTCACCTATTTTTCTTACAATTTTCTTTCACAAAAGAAGGAACTTTGCATGGCATGTAGAACCACAGGACAGAATGTAATGTCAAACCTGCAGTGTCTTAAAACAAGCCCAAGTAGAATTAAACCTGCCTTCTGAAGCAAGGTGATAGTAATTAAACCAGATAGCCTATAACAAGGTGTGCTGGCTGATAAATTATTTGATTACCAGATATGGTAAGTATACTTGCAATCAATACAATTGCCTAAAAGCTCTGAATTAGAAATCATGCAATAAAATATAACTGAAAGGTATTAGGAATTGGTATTTTTAATTACAGAGAATGATTAATTGATCATTCAGAGAGTATTGATCTACAACTTATTTAATTCTTTGCAATTAAATTTGTCAAATTTGAGTCTGAATAACTGATGATTTTTCCTATTAATGCTACAGCTGGAAGGGACGGGGATGATGAAAGAGGCAAGGCTGGAGCTTAGATGGGCTGGCTCTGCACACAAAGCCTAAGTTGTCCCATTCCCCAGCCCCCACCCCAGGACCTTTGCTGGTACTTACCTGGAGCACCCCACCATTCTCCCCTTATTCACCTCTGGATCTAGGTCCAGCAGAAGGTCCATATCCTCCAGGCAACTGGAGGCCAACCTGAGAAGGTGGCCAGTCACCGCCCCTCATTTCATATCTTCTTGCTCAGTTTTCCCATGTGCAAAAGGGGACTTAGAAGATGTGTGTAGTGTGGGCAAGGAAGAAAGACTGTGCACTTGACAGTATCCACTGGCAATTGTCAGAGTGCTCTGGTTAATATTTTTCTACCACTGTTATTATTCCCAGTCTCCATCCTCTTAACTCCTATAGGATGTAGGTCAATGTCCAGTACACCACCCTACAGTCTCCTCTGCATTGTCTCTACTAAATCAATTCCTTATGGCGGGGAGACAATCTTGTAACTTTTTGTTTCCTGCTTAGAAAAGCATTACTCTGTTGACAGTTGTGAACGAAAGACTGAGCTCTCTCCATTCAATTTGTAATGGCACTTTATGCACACAGTGCTTGTTGAAGGGAGGTCAACAAATGCTTAGGGCGCCTCTTGGGTTCTGGAGATAGAGTAGTGTCCTCTGACTGGAAACAGAACCTGACACCTAGGGGAAGAGAGAGCCCAGAGGTGCCCTGGGGTCAGGTGGGACAAAGAGAGAGGCAATGCAAGACCCGTCACACAGGTGCGGGAAAGGAAGCAGGAGTGGGGACAGAACCACTGATCCAGGTGGAGTCAGAATGCCTGGCACCTAAGCACTAGGCAGGTACATCTGTTGAGGGAGGCATTTGTTCCACTCAGAGAAACATTTCCCTGGTTTGTCCTGGAAGTCAGGCACTCTTCACCTATCTCTTCCAGGGAACCACATATGAATAGCTGAAGTTTCAAAAGGTCAAGTCTTGCCTTCCCTCTAAGACAATTCCAGTTGGGATTGTTCGCCCCAAGCCCTTTGTTCCCTTTTTTCCCTTTTTTTTTTTTTGGTCTCATGATGAGGTTAAATATCCTGCCAGATACCATCATCTTTCTGGCAACCCAGATCTAAGAGAACATGGTCTGACGTGCTGATGACAAAGAAAGACAGAGACCACAGGAGCCCCGGACTTCAGCCAAGGATTCATAGAACCTGGAGATAGCAGATTTGGCCATAGAACTCTTCTCACCTGGGGAATAAGATCTACTTTCTGAGTAGGTCCTCATAGTACCCTCAGATCTCCCATGGTCCTAGGCAACCCCCGTCTCCCGCAGATGAGGTTGTGCAATCTGTACTCAGTACCCAAAGACTATAACCCAGACACCCCAGTTGTAGTTGTAGGAATGTGTTCAAAAAATAAACCATCAGACAAGTGCAAGATGTTCATCACAGTTATGTCTATAATAGTGAAAAATTGCCCCTAGACTTAGTCTACCATGCAGGATCAGATTGGAGTATATTCATAAAATGGCTTTACCACCCCTCAAAGTTATAACATAGGTCTGTATTTAATGGCATGGTAAATGACACTCAATATGTTAAATAAAAGACAGCTTATAAATCAGAATGTATATGATCAAGTTTGTGTTAAATGCGTTTATGCATGTCTGTAAATACCTGTCTTTGCAAACAAAAAAGTCTAGCAAATGCACATCAGATGTTAACAATGATTATCTTTGAACTGTGGAATTATTAATTTATTTTTTTACTTTCTCCTTTTTAGTTTTTATATATCCAATGATTCTTACATTGAGTTTATGTCAATGTTTTTGCAATGAAAATACAAATAAGTAAATCTATCTCCAATTTGCTAAGAAGTAAATCCCATCTGTTTCTACTTTATTGGTTTTGGTACTAGGATTTGAATCTAGGGGCGCTTACCACTCAGTCACATCCGCAGCCCCCTTTTTTGTTTCGTTTTTTTTTTTTTTTGAGACAGGGTCCCACTAAGTTGCCTAGAGCCTTGATAAGTTGCTGAGACTGGCTTTGAACTTGAGATCCTCCTGCTTCAGCCTCTAGAGCCTCTGAAATTACAGGCATGCGTCACTGAGCCTGGCCTGTTTCTACTTTAACAGCTTAAGAAAGGTGGGATAGAAAGGAATGCATCTAGGGATGAGGGCTTAGAGTTCAAAAGAAAGTGACTTGGGATTCTAGCCAAGCTCCTTTGCCCAGTCCACCTCTCTGACTCTTCTATTCTTTCCCCTCTTGCTTATGGTGCTATAGCATTCCAGGGCACAGCTTGTTCATTCCAACCTCAAGGCCTTTGCACCAACTATTCCTCTACCTGGAACATTCCCTAAGCCTTCACACAATTGGATTCCTTTTGTCATGTGGTTCTCAGGTTGAATTCCACCTCCCCCTGGAACCTTCCATTAATATTCAGTTTAAACTGGGTCTTCTCACCCTTCACACTGCTTGTCACTCATGCCATTATTTTTATTCACTTGCATCGTTGATACTTATTTCCTTTCCTACACATACATAGTCTCTTGTGTTCATTACTGTGAATAATTCACAGTGTCTTCTGTAGCCAGATTAGCACCTTTAAAGAAACGAAACATGAATTCCTGCCCATCTTCACAAATTTAAAAAAAAGGCAACTATTTTTGAATATAAGGAGCTCCAGTGGTGTTCTCAGTTTTTCCATATCTGCTCATTACTGTGTCCCCACAATAGCGCACAGCTTGTCACATGTATGTGCTCAGTCAGTGAATAAGTGTTAAGTGAGTGGATAAATAAATGAATTAATGTCTCCTGAGCCTCGGGGAAGGAAAGGGAAGGCAGAAGAACACTACTTCAAAGCAGAACAGTTTCACGTTACCAGGCAAGTAAAAGCAATAGAAGGTGATTGGCACCCACCTCCTATCCCCCCAGCCCCAAGGGAGGTGGTGAGCCCAGAACCACTCTACAGCTGACGCTTGAATAACCAGATTCTCACTGCCTCTGGCAATGGTCTACCCCACCCAGGCAGTAAACCTCATTTTCTAAACTTGAGGAAATTGCAAACTGTTAACCTGTGAAGGAAAGCTGATTTTAAACATGGAGGGGAAAAATATAACCCATTCTCAGGTAACACCTTAGCTTTAACTTAGAGCTCAGTGGAATTTTATTTTTTATGACCAAGTTATCATTTGTAGAAAATAAGAGTTGAAAATGGAAATGTAGACATAATAATCTTATGTATGGCAGCGTGAATAACCAACCACAACCTGTTATTATTTTGTCTTCTGTGAATGTTTGCTGTTTTGAAAGTTCAACTTACTCAATGTGTTTGTCTTTTAACATGAGTTAAGAGGTAATTTGCATGAACACAAATGACACTGTATCAATTCAGTGGCATTATGAATTAATTAGCTACGACCCACCATAACAAATTGGGAAAACGCGGCTGCACTTTCCATCTCTTTTATTTATAGCTCATTCTTGCTACATTACACCTTTTCAGATATTAAGTGCTGAACATGCTTACTTCTTAAAAAGGTTAATTATCCAAGACAGGTTTATGGTACCTTATCTAAAGGCCGCATATTCTACTTCTTTGGCATCTTGGATTTATGTATTTACAAACAGTGGAAAGTTAGTCAGATTTCCTTCCCTTCCACACCCTGGCAGCCACTCTCTTCTCTTGCATTCTGTCCATATCGCATGTTTCTGTTAGCAGGTGTCTGTTTCTGACTCTGGGAAAGCAAGATCCACAGTTAGAAACATCAAGCTCTCATTGCCTTCCATGGGTGTGAGTGCGAAAAGACCAGGTGAGCGAGGCAGACTGAATCTAGCCCAGATCCCACAATAGCTCGGGTGGAGTGCAACCAGCAGAGACCTACAGGCCAAATCTGACCCATAATCATGATGTTTTTGGCCCATAAAGGGTTGAAAAATAGAATTGTCCTCCAGTATTTTAAAATATGGAAGTTTATCACACACAATCAGATTTCTGGTCTATGTTGAGAAACCAGGAAGCCGGACAGTGTTAGCCACATGGTCAGATAGCAACAAAAAGGAGCTGTAAGGAGGCCCCTCCCTAGAGAGGGCTTCAGTTTTACAACTTCCCATAGTTCTTCTCCATTCCCATTGTCCTCTAGAACTTGAGGTTGATTACCAGTTGCCATTTATTACCTGACTTGGGACTCATTTGAAACATCCCTGTTACCTGCCTGGCCTCTAACTAGAGGAGACATGATACGAGATGGCAGGTCTGTACCCACGCAGTCTGATGGAGCGCTGTAGAGTCCAGGAAGGCAAGCCTCCAGTGCTTAGTCCCATCACCACAGATGATGCACAAGGCAAACGATGAGGAAGAAGAGCCCTTACAAAAATGGGAAGTGCTGTTGAAAATTAAGAGAAATGATGTAGACAATGTCTGCTCTTGGGAGTGACAGCTACTCACATTGAATGGACTTTTTGTGATGGCGGCACATATGCAGAGACCAGAATGAGGTCATACAGGAAAAGTGCAGGACGTGTTCAAAGAATGCTCAAAGGTCCTGAAGTAGGGATAAAGTTGGCTCTGTAAGAAAGCCAGGGTAGTAGATCTTATTGACTTAGCATACAATGAGAGTAGAAAAGTGAGCCAGGGTGTGATCAGACAGGGCATTGTCTTAGCCTAAATTCCTCCAAGAGCACAGCCTAGATAGATGTTTGTGTGCAGGCACTCGACTTGGGAATATGATCCCAGGGAACTGAACAGCATGAGAAAAGAGTCAAACAAGAAAGGAAGAAAAATCAACATAGGGATGCATTATTGAGTGAGCCACTGTTGTGGGAATTGTGCTCATTCCTTCTGGAAACTTCTGAAGAACCTTCTCAATTGAACCATCAATGTGAAAGATAAATGAGGAAAGCAATTGTTCATTGGTTTCATCCCCTGTAGGTCAAGTGTAGTTATGTGATAATTAACTTTGGAACTTCTAGTCTTAACTTGCATAATTATTGAGCATATTCCTAACTAGCTAAAACCACAAAGATAGAGGCATTGTGGGGCAGGAATAAAAGATACAGCTGGGCTGGGATAGAGCTGGGTATCTATCTGATTGTGTTCATGCAATGCTTATGAGAAGCTAATATGAAACTGTTCTACTACAGTGGCTTGAATAAAAGATTAGCTGAAAGGATGCAAAACAATGACAAGAAAGGTCCAGTTCAGTAGCAGTTTAATGGAAACCAGGTTCTGCTTTCTTCACCTGTACTCATACTGCCTGCTTGCTCTCCTGCTGACAGAGTAGATGAGTTTCTGTGCCTGTCTAAAGATCCCATTCCCTCTTACCTCTCTCCTGCGTTATCAGTTTCTCCCTCTGTCATACTATCCCTGCACAAAAATGTCCTAACGGGCCATCTTTTAAAAAATCTCTCTGGAGTTCAGTTTGTCTCTATCCACCACCCTCATTTTTCTGTTCCGCCTTGGAGAACACTTATTGAAAGACGTATCTATAATCGTTACTTCTCCTGTCCAACCCTCTTCCTAAAGGACTTTCATCAAAATACCCCAATGAGATCCCCTGAGAAAGGTGAAAGAAACGATCCTTGAGAGATAAAGTTATCCAGGTTACACATCTCTCCTACCCCATTTACATCCTCATGAATGAGTGTGGCTCTTCACACCCACAGGTAATGACCTCAGTGAATGCGCACAACTTGTCAGAACCAAATCTGTGGAATCAATAACCATGTCAGTTATAATTTATGTTGGTTCTCTCTCCTTCATCTAAAAATAGTTTCCTATTTATTATAAATGGGAAATTTGCTGCCTTTAGAGTTGGGAGAACCACTAATGACATCAGACTGCAATTTATCCATGATCTCCCTGGTCTGGGTGGGCAGCCAACTCTGTATCCAAGGGTAGAGCATGGTGGGTGCTGACAGAGGACTGTGGGCAGGAGACCACTGGTGAAGATGGAGATGGAGGTCAAGAGACAGGGTGGAGATGAGGGGCTTGGATCAAGAACCCAGAGATGGTTGACAGGAGCTCACAGGGAGAGGGCAACAGCGTCAGCAGTGCTTAGAACACAATGTTGGCCATATCATAGATGACACTGTGTGCAGTGCCTTGCCACTGTCACCTATCATCCAGGAGGTGAGCTCCCAGGGGCAAGTCCCACTTCATCTTGCCCTCCATTGTACTTTCAGTCTGGTATGTTTTAGGTGCTTCGTAGGTGTTTGTCTAATGAAGGAGTGGAAGCGAGGACAAGAAGTGAGAAAAGAACCTCCCTTAGGTGACTTGGGGAGGTCAAAATTCTCTGGGTACTTTATATACTGAAGTTGTCTGTATGTATGTTCCCACCATATTCTTGAAAAATGTAAGGTCTTTGGAGATGGGGTAGTCTTATCCTTCTCTGGTTTCCAAATGATATGGTAGACCTGGCCCAGAGTTGGAAAATGAATGAATGAATGAAGTTTCAGGTATAGATATTCTGACTTATCATTACATTGTTCCTCAGTATCCATAGGGATTGGTTTAAGGATCCCCCAAGGATAACCCAACCCTGCTAAAGCCCTTATATAAATGGCATAGTATTTGCATATAACCTTCACCCATCCTCCTGTGGGCTTTAAATCATCTCAGATTACTTATATTACATTGGAAATGGTAAATAAATAGATGTTATACTGTATTGTTTAGGGAATAAAGACAATAAAAAGTCTGTACATGTTCAGTACAGACATGTTTTTAAAAACTTTTGATCCATCATTGATTGAATCTGTGGATATGGAATCTACAGATATGGAGATTTAACGATATTCATTATTTTAAGGCCATCCCTGAATCCCTGTTTGTTGCAAGCCACTACCTGAGCCTTGAGCCCACAGTGATGGGCACTCTCTTTGATTGAAAAGGTTCAACAGCCCAACAGGTGAAAGCCACGTGTGAGGATACTGATTGCAGCGCCTGCTTCACATGCCTTCTCAAGGAAGGGTCCCAGCCGCCCACTTCGCCTCCTGCCTTGGACCCAGCAGTGCTTATGCTGCTTCTCCAGGTCCCAGTACTCTGCCCTGACCCACAGTCCTGGCGTCTTGCCACCTCCCTTCACTCCTGGCTGCTACACCACAAGAAGCCTGGCCCTAACCCTACCTTCTTCCAAGCTCTTTTGGTTAGTTACTACTGCTCTCCCCAACACCCTCCAGAAGCTGCCTGCGAATGAGATGTGTCACCATTCAGTCACTCATGGCTTCACTATGGGGGCAGTCTGAGGCAGCTGAGGTCAAGACTGGGAGAACAGAAATAAAGAGAAATGCGAGGAGAGGACAGGAGTGAGGACCCATTATTATATCACCAGAGCAATTCAGTGGATCACAACAACTATTAAAATAAATGATTAACTAAATAAATACACAGAACACTAAAGAAAATAGGAATGCCTCACCCAGAGTAAGAATAAGTATTGTTCTGTGAAACTTTTCTTCAGTTTTATGTATGCATGTATGTACCAGCCTCAATGTGAATACTGGGCCTCAAGGCATAGTTTGAAGTGAATAATTTTGGAGAAAGGCTGTTCAAGTAGCTCCCATGTTAGTCTGTGGGCTCCTTTACCTTGCTCAGGTCCCCAGCTGCCCACCTGAGGGAAAGAAAACTGAGTGAAGTTGATGCAATGTGATTGCTTAAAAGTCAGGCAGAGCAGTCAGGAGTCCCTGATCTAAATTTGCCAAGAGCAAGGTCATAGCTTCCAGAACAACAAAGGCCACACATGCTCAGCCAATCAGATTTCCTGGAGTAGCTGCCTGCAAAATCTGCCCAATGTGATGGGAAAGGAGTCCCCATATATGGAGCACCTACTGAGTGTAGCACTGAGTTTCCCTACCTCGTGTGAGGTTGTGCTCCAAGGGGTCAGGCCTACGCTTGTGGATGCCCCAGGTCACAGAGTGTAGTAGATAGTCCACACACGGGAGCTGGGTGTTTCTGGTTCTTGCAACAACCACACAAGACTGATATTATGATCTTTATGTTTGGGGTAAAAAGCAAACCACAGAGTTCAATGAATTGATAGAGCTAGGATTTGAACCTAATGATACCAGGACTGAAACTTCTCTGCCATGACATACCTCTCACAACACTGAGAAACAGAAAGGACACCACTCTCACCCAGGGCTTCCAGAAGGGTACTGCTTACAAGAAATTAAAACTATAGAAAGAATGAGAGGTAAGGGGTATTATGAACACAACTCTGGCTTGGGAGAAGGACAGGTCAAAGACTTTCTTTCACTAGCATCAGGCCCATGAGAACAGGCATTATGTCTGTCCTGTCCACCATCAGATCCCTAGTTTTAAAGAAAGTGCCTAGAACTTACCAGTCCAATAAATACTGGATGGATGGACAAATGGATGAGAAGGATGGATGCTTGGAGGGATGGGTGCACATATGCATGGACGGGAAAGGACTGTGTCACAGGCTTGGGCCCTACAATGGCTCACCAAGCAGGATGCACCCCCACTACCATCCCTATTTCTGCACCTAAGGGTCCAAGTCATCCTGTGAATTCTTGTAACCAACTCCTCTTAGGCAGGTTTGGCAACTTCTTAGGTGCCAGCAGAGATCTCCAGGGCAATCTTCTGGACTGAATCCCCCCCTCCTTCCTTTTCCACCCCAGCTTGGAAAAACAAAACATTTTCAGGCTGTCCAGTTTTGCCCCCTTGGGTAGCCCAATTGGGTATCTCTAGGAATTCATATAAATTATGAGTGCAATTGATTCTACACTGGGTAGTGATGGCTGCCTTGAATTAACAATACACACACATACACACACACATACACAGAGAGTCTGAAGTGAACTTGGCAAATCTAGTCTGAATCCTTCAGAGAGCAGAGAGCATGATGGTTAAATGTACACATCGCATAGCCAGATTTCTTTGGATTCAATTCCTTGCTGACAGTTAAGGCAATGCCCTTGACTAAGTTTCTGCTTCTCCTCCGTAAACTAAGGATAACACTTACCTTGTCATGAGGGCCAGATGACGTCCTGAAGGAGTATCATTATTGGAACTCAAGGATCTAATCAGGAGTAAATTTCACCATATATTGAGGGAGAGGTCAACACGAATTGTCCCAGAAGCAGGGGCTTTCCAGCATAAATTCAGCACCACTCAATCAGGAATTGGAGTTTAGTGTCCTAGAGCATAGTGGGTGGGGGTGGCATGTCACATGAGCAACTAGATCCAGTCCTGGGGCAGATATGAGGATTGCTTCTGCAGGGTAGCCCAAAAGCAAGGTGATGCATTCTTACCCCCAGGCAATACTAATTTTCAAACCAGAGAAAAGAGAGAGTAAATCCCATATGGTCCCAGGACATAGGACACAGGAAGCTCTTGAGTAAGGCCTTATGTTCAGGAGTGAGCTGCCTTGCCATTCTTGAGCATGCACCTGTGATCTCTCCCAAACCTTTGTTAGGTCCAAGCTCCTGGCTTTCCCCAGTAAGTTCCTTCTTCAGATACCTCACTCCTTCCCTCCTCTCTCACATCCATCATCCTTCTTCTTCCTTCCTGTTTTCCTGAGAGATAATTTAGCCCTTCCTTCAACCACCTTGCTTCAAATCTTGTCCTCCTCTTTTTCTTTCTAGTGAACTTTGGTGCTGCCTTACCCTGGAGCCTGCGTTATTAGCAATGGGGAAAACAGTACCCCTCACCTAGAACACAAAGGTGGCTTACTCATTCTATCCTCCCCAAAGATGGAAGAACATGACAGTCACGTAGTCCAACAAAGAAAGGGAAGAAAATGACATTTGTGTAGGACTTGCTATTTTCCAGGCACTGTTCTAAGAGATTCATTAATTTATTTAATCGGTATGCTTCTGGAAGTATGTATTATAATTACTCTCAGGAAACAAGGCACAGAGAGGACAAATGTCTTTCCCAAGGTCATAGTCAGTGGTTAGGTTGGGAAGTAAATTCAGACAGGGATACCACCGTTTATGGGTGACAAGTTCTGCTTCCTCAAATGTTAAAGTATAACACCAGAGAAGCACACCAAGGCAAGCATATGAAGCAATTTTATTTAAAGATAGTAACACAGACTTCTCCTGGGAAGGAGAAAGGCGTCCTGGCTGGTGTTCCCGTATCCCAAGAAGTGAGAGCACCCTGCATCTTTTATAGATTAGAGTCTCTTTTGTTCTCCTGCTCTCTCCCCCCTTATCTCTCTCCTTCCTGCCTACACGACTAGGCCCAGGATATGCCAGTGGGATGGCAAAAAGGTGAGAAGCAGATGGGCAGGGGAAAGGGCCAAGTGGAATGACTCAGGCGGGTAGGGGCCCAGGGAGCATTAATTAGCAATTCCCTGCCTGCAGCCTTTGGGAAGGAGGCAGGTTAACTTGGGGGTGGAGGCTTCCCAGGGTGGTCTCCAGTTTCCCAGATTCAAATGGCCTCCCTTCCTCCATTTAACCTGATCACCTATAATTTGGGCTCCAACAGTCTAGTTCAAGAATTCTCTATGCTGTATCCTCAATGCTTCTGCCTTTCATACCCAAACCAAACATGTTCCCGTATTAAAATACCCCAGTCACAACACATGGTGTTTCTCAGGTCTGTCCCTGCAGAAGATTATGGAGACCTTCAGTACACTGAGTAGAATCCATTTCTCTCCTCATCTCCAGACTCTAGTTAGATTCTGTCATGGAGCAAACACTCCAGAGGTATTGGGCTGAGTAAAGAGAAGGATGAGTGGCCATCCAGACTCTTGGTGGTGGTGTCGGCATCTGTTTTGAGCTAAGAGAGAGCTGAGGCTTTCTGGAATGTGCACTTCATATACTTCTGAGTAGGTTCTGGACAGCACAGTCAGACCCAAGAAGCAGTCTTGTAAGGGGGAATCAAGGCAAAGAATAGGCCTAGTCTTCATCCGTTTCTGAGAACAACAAAGGCCAGTTCCTGAAGAATCCCCCCAGGGCCAGGATGACTCACTGCTTCTGATTGAAAACAGGACTGCCAGTGTACTCAGGCTCAAACTGTCCCCAGTCCTATCAGATTTTTTTTTTTTCAAGCTTTTAAGCTTCAGACCTTGAATGAATTCAGATCAACCATCTTTGGTAACTGAGAGAAACTCTGCAAATCCCTTTTCCAAAGTTGCTATCTTGGTCTGTTGTGCTGCTATAACAACATACTTGATACCGGGTAATTTACCAACACAGAAAATTATTTCTTACCCATCTGGAGATTGGAAGTCCAAGATCAAGGTGCAGAAGTTTCAGTTGTCTGGGGAAGGCTGCTCTCTATTTCTAAGGTGTCTTTTTGTCTCCCCTGGAGGGAAGGAATACCCTGTCCTCAAATATTAGAAGGTGGAATGACAAAAGAGGGACAAATTCCCTGTCAAGTCCTTTTATAAGAGCACCTGATCTCCTTCAATAGGGCCTCATATCTCAATCACTTCCCAAAAACCACAGCTCCCAATACTCTAGTTCTGGGGATTGGGTTTCAACATGAACTTTGGAGGGGACAAAATATTCAAACAACAACTGCCAACATTCTTTGATTTAAACCCCATTGGTGCAGAATTTTTGCGCTCTTGTTCAGTTCAGCATTGAGTCCAGTCCATGGAGCTCAGAGAATAAGTGGAACAAGAATAGAGCAAGAATAAGACCAGTCTTTCACTGGGACAAAGAGGTACATGGGTTTGTTGTTCTCAAACCTGGGTAGACATTAAAGTAATCTCAGAGGTTCTAAAAAGAAATCCAGGAACTAGTTTGAGTATCATCAGAGAAATATCCCATTGACCCCACCACATATAACATTAAGGCACACTTGATAAAAAATAATTTACTTTAAAAAGTTTTCAAAGAAGACGGAACAAAAGGAGTGGTCCAAAACAAGCAGGACCCTTTTGAGTTTGTGGCTTTGTGATGAGAGGTTGTTCTCCAACCACACAGCCATGGCTGCAGAAAATGGCAGTGGAAAATTAAAATCTTATCAGATAGAGGTTCTAAAGATCAGAGTTCCACCTTAAAAAGTTTGAAGAGGTGAATCCTTGGAGTAAATCCTGGTACAAGTGCATGCGTATACACACACACACACACACACACACACACACACGAGACAGAGGAATCCCAGAAAAAAAAGGCAGAGAGAGATCACAGAGGAATATGCTCATGGAAGAAAGAGCTACCCAGAAAAAGTCTGTGAATTTGATATTTTTAAATCAAATGTACATATCAATGTTTATAGCAGCTCAACTCACAACAGCTAAGCTGTGGAACCAACCTAGGTGTCCTTCAACAGATGAATGGATGAGGAAAATATGGCATATATACATAATGGAATATTACTCAGCCATAAAGAACAAGGAAATTATGGCATTTGCAGGTAAATGAATGGAACTGGAGACTATTGTGCTAAGTGAAATAAGCCAATCCCCAAAACCAAAGTTCAAATATTCTCTCTGATATGAGGATGCTGACTCAAAAAAAGCAAGGAGGAGAATAGAAGTTCACTGGATTAGACAAAGGGCAATAAAGGAAAGGTAAGGGAATGGGAATAGTAAAAGCAGTAGAATCAATCAGACATAACTTTCCTATGTTCATACATGAATACATGACCAATATAGTTCCACATCATATTTAACCACAAGAATGAGATTCTAATTAGAATAAGTTATACTCTATGTATGTGTAATATGTCAAAATACATGCTACTGTCATGCATCTCTAAGAACAAATAATATTTTAAATTTAAATTTAAAATAAATAAATTAATAAATATACACCCCAACCACAGACAGCTCAAGCAGGAAAGAGAACAAAGATGAAGCATTGCTGATTCAAAGTGACAGAGATCAAAATTCAAGACTGACAAGAACGCTGTCCCTAGAAACAGTGAATCCAAACACCAGGTAAAAATCATCTCACCTCTGCTAAAATCATTGATCAACCACCAAATTACACAGGCATGAGTGACAGCACCAGGGTACTGGACCAAAGTCATCATCAGGGAGTGAAAATGGGTGGAGTTCATTCTGTATAGAGGTATTTCGTGATAGAGAGGAGTCAAAATTTGCAACCTGAGTCCAGGAAAATTAATACCAAGCATAACAAACACATATGCACAGACACGCAGAAATCTTCAGACAAACACAAAGGAATTCAAGTGCACTAAAATTTATTATCTACAATGTCCAGTTTTCAACTCAAAATTACTAAATGTAGAAAGCAAAAAGGAAAAAAACAGTCAATAGAAATTGAATTTATATGGATGTTTGATTCAGCAAAGACTTTAAAGCATATGTATAAAATATGATATAAATAAGCAAAAAGATAATGAATCTTAACAGAGAAATAGAAACTTAAAGAACTTATTTGGAAACACGTTTAAAAAGAAATTCCAGAGCTAAAAAGTACAATAACTAAAAATTTAATAATTCATAATGTAAGCTCAATGGCATACTCAAAAAAAATCAGTAAACTTGAAGACACATCAAGAGAAATTACTCAATCTTAGATGCATAGAGAAAAACAATCGAAATAAATAAAAGAAACTCAGACATGTGTAAGACAATGCATGTGGTCCAATGGGCATGTCATTAGAATCCCAGCATGAAGCACATGAACAAAAGGGAAAGAAAATATTTAGAGAAATGATGTCCCTATCAATCCTAATTTTGGTTGAAAACATTATTTTACAGATCTAAGAATTCAATGAACCTCAAATACAGTAAAACTAAAGAAAACCCTCCTAGACACATCATAGTCAAAATTCTGAAAGTCAAAGAAAGAGAAAGTCTTGAAGGCAATAAACAAAATAGTAACTAAAATCCAGAGGAAAAATCAGTAAAAATAATGGCTAGCTTCTCCTCAGCCATGAGCACCAAAAGAAGTAAGAAGAATATAATTAAAGTACTGCAGGGCAGAAAAGAACTACCAACTAAGAATGTTATATTCAGAGAGACTATCCCTCAAAAATGAATAGAAAATAACACTTTTAGAAAATGAAAATTGTGATAATTTGCCACTACCAACAGACCTGCAGTACAAAAAATAGTGAAGGGTGTTCTTTAAGTCAAAGAATTACAGAGCTCTGGAAAGTCTAAGTAAATATAAAAGACCACTTTTTAAAATTTTCTTCTTTTGAAAACCACATGACTATTTAAAACAAAAATTTGGATACTGCATTAAGGTGTTTATAGAGTACAGTGCGTATGTGTGTGGAGGTGGGGTGGGGAGCTTGCCAGTACATGCTTACTTAAGAATAGGGCAAATGGAAACAAACAGATATAAGGTTTCCATATTCAATGTAAAGTAATTCAATATCAACTGTAACAGAAAATGGGTCAAAATCAGGGTGGCTATTACAATCCTCAGAGGAACCACCAAAAACATAATCCAGAGACACTTGTGTTAGTTTTTCATCACCATGACCTAAGATACCTAGCTGGAAGAACGTAGAGGAGGAAAAAATTATTTGAGGCTCAGTGTTTCAGAGGTGAAGACGGGCTGGTCTACTCCATTGCTCTGAGGTCAGGTGAGACAGAACATCATGGCAGAAGGGCATGGTGGAGGAAAGCTGCCCAGCCTGTGACAGCCAGGAAGCAGAAAGGACATGAGAGGTGAGGAGCAAGAGACAAAATATACCCCCTAAAGCCAGGCTTCCAGTGACCTGCTTCCTCCAGCCACTCCCCACCTTCCCACAGTTATCACCTAGTAGTTCATTCAAATTATTAATCAGTCGAATGGTCTAACCCATTGATCAGATTACAACTCTGAAATCAAATCGTTCCACCTCTCAACTTCCCACATTGCCACAACTTTGGGGTGAGGAGCACCTCATCTCCAAACCATAATAATATATAAATAGAAATCCAAAAGGGGAATTTAGATGGAGAACTAAAATATTTTAATGCAAAGGAAGACAAGAAAGTAAGAACAGAAAAACAACAACAAAAAGATGAGGCTGATAGAAATGAAATGGAAAAATGGCAGACCTTAACGTAACATGTTAATAAGTATATTAACTGTAGAGATAATTTGCACTTCAATCAAAGGACAGTATATACAGAACCAAGGATATACCATCTACAAAAGACACACTGTAAATTCAAATGCAAAAAATGAATTGAAAGCAAAAAGATGAAAAACATACAAAAATTTAAAATTGTAAGATAAGAAAGCTGAATGGCCCTAATAGTATTAATCCAAATAGACTTGAAAACAAAGAGTATTACCAGATGCTACAGGTTGGATTAAACCCTTGTGTTGAAGGCTCAGTCCCCAGTGTGGCACTATTGGGAGGTGGTGGAACCATTAAAAGGTGGGGCTTGTAAAGAGATTTTTTAGGTTCTTGGGGGTGTGTCCTTGAGGGAGATTTTGGGATCCTGGTCTCTTCCTCTCTCTCTCTCTCAGTCTCTCTCTCTTCCCAGTCATGAAATGAACACCTTTATTCCATCATGCACTCCACCATGATCTTACCACAGGTCCATAAGCAACAGGGTAAACTGACCATGGACTGAAACCTCTCAAACTGTGAGCTGAAATAAATCTTTTATCTTTATAAATCAATTGTCTCAGGTATTTGATACACTAATGGAAAGTTGATTAATACCAAAGGCAAAGGGAGACCTTCAATTATTAAAAAATGGCTAATGCAATGAAGAAAATAAGACACTTAGGAAGGTGTACCTAAAAAAAACCTCCACATTTTTTTTAATTTTTAATTTTTTTCTTTTTTAGTTATACATAACAGTAGAATGTATTTTGACATATCATACATACATGGAGTATAACTTCCCATTTTTATGGTTGTAGATGATGTGGAGTTACACTGGTCCTGTATTCATATTTCAATGTAGGAAAGTTATGTCTGATTCGTCCTACTGTCTTTCCCATTCCCATCACTCCTTCCTTCCCTCCCCCACCCCCCGCTCTCCCCTGTCCAGTCTGGTGAACCTCCACTTCTCCCTCCCTCCTGCCTATTGTGAGTCAGCATCTGTATATCAGAGAGCATTAGCCTTTGGTTTCTTGAGATTGGATTGTTTCACTTAGTTTAATAGTCTCCAGTTCCATCCATTTACCTGCAAATGCCCTTATTTGATACTTCTTTATTGTTGAGTAATATTCCATTGTTTATATGTACCACATTTTCTTTATCCATTCATCTATTGAAGGGACTATAGGTTGGTTCCACAATCTAGCGATTGCGAATTGAGCTGCTATAAATGTTAGTAAGTGGTCACCTATGCTAACATTAACTCCTTTGAATATAGGTCAAAGAGTGGGATAACTGGGACAAATGATGGATTTCTCAAGTTTTCTGAAGAATCTGTATACTGCTTTCCAGAGTGGTTGCACCAATTTGCAGTACCACCAGCAATGCATGAGTGTACCTTTCTCCCACATTCCCGCCAACATTTATAGTTACTTGTATTCTTCATAATTGCCATTCTGACTGGAGTGAGATGAAATCTCAGTGTAGTTTTAATTTGCATTTCTCTAATTGCTAGTGATGATGAACATTTTTTCATATATTTGTTGATCGATCGTATTTCTTCTGTGAAGTATCTATTCAGTTCCTTGGCCCATTTATTGATTGGGTTATTTGGTTTTTTTTGGTGCTTTTTGAGTTCTTTATTTTGTGCATGGGAAGTTGACAAAATTAAAACAAATAGACAGGAGAATTTAACATGCCTTGCTGAGGAATTAATGAAACTACTATACAAGAAACGAATAAAAATGGAATAGCTGAAGAATAATGTCAACCATCCTAACCTATTTGACATTTATAGAACACCATGCCAAACTACTGCAGAATAGATGTTCTTTTTTTAAGTATAAATGGATGCTCACCAAGTAGATCATATCCTGTGCCATAAAACAAATTTCAAGATTTCAAAAGACTGGAATCTTACAAAGTATATTCTCTGATTAGGAGAGTAAATTAGAAATCCTAGCAGAATTCAGTTGTTAGCAGAAATCTTATATTATTGACATCCTTGGAACTTTTGGGGAAAATCCTTCTGTGCTACAGCTTTCCAGTAAGCTCTGAACTAGGGCACTTAAAAAAATAATTTTCTATTAAAAGTAACTGTCCTGTTTCTATTTTGATAAGCATACAGTTATCTATTCCCCACTTTGGGCTAATGTCAGGAAATGCAACTTCAACTGGAATTAGAAAAAAAAAAAATGAATGCATCAGCTCATATAACAGAAAACTCCAGCAATAGGACATGGTGTCACCCCCTGCCTCCCTGCACTGCTTTCCTCTGAGTGGGCTCTTTCTCACACAATGTTCCCTGCAGTCAGGATGGCCACCTTCCACTCTATGCTGGGCAGAAACAGAACTTCCATCTCCCAAGATGCTTAGCAAGTCTTTTCAGGATCATTGGCTCTGATTGCCTAAGTCTTGTCACCTGACTACTGCTGACTCTGGGGTTGGAATCGGTCACTCCACCCACTGCAGAACTTGATAGTGAGTTGTTGTTTCCCCAAGGGAATATTGAGGTTGGGAAGAGGGAATGAAAGGTGGGCAACCAAGGATAGCAAATAGGTACTTCCTGCACCCACTGGATTTAAAGTCTAAATAAAACAGGGGACGGAACAGGGTGAAAAGTTCAAATGAGCAGAAAGCAAAACTTACCCCAGGACAACCCTCCTGTCCTTCCTGGTAGTGAACACCTCAAAGTGGAACACTTATTAATAAATACACACACAACTTTGTGTTTTCCTTTATTCACAATGAGCATGGATTAGCTTTGAATAAATATTTTCTTTCAAAAGCACAAAGACTTATGACAAAACTTATTTGGAGGCTGGGCATTTTCCTTCTTTTGCAGGAACAGAGAGTAGTATTGTGGAAGGGTGCTTACTTTTAAAGTCAGAAATGTCTACTCTGCAAGTGTTGCTACCAGCTGTAAAATATTTGGCAAGTTGCTTCTTCTTTTAGCGTTAAAATAGGCATAAACCTTCCTCTAATGACTTAATGAGCTGTGGACCAATACCTCACCAAAATGGGGAGGATTTGAGTTAGTGTGAGTAAACAGGTTTTCTATTCAGTGGGGTTTTATAAATGGGGAAAACATTATTTGTATTTTGCTTCTGAAAGCCACAGGGAAGTAGCTTACGCCTTGTACCTATTAGGATGGATACTTTTCCATCCCTCCAATTTCAGCCTTATCTCACCAAAGGGAGGAATCTTTCTTTACCTGTTTTGTCTCCAGGACTTAACTACTAAGCAAACAGAACTAAGAAGTGTAACATGGAACCAAACTGAGGGACAGAGGCAATTAAAAATAAATCAGGCATCTTGGAAAAAGTCATTTGCAGAAACAGTTGTGTCCACAGCATGAAATATGGAGGAAATACATTAAAGCAGAAATTAATTTAATAAACATTCACCCTCATTCTTTTTAAAGGAGAGAATACCATAAAATACTTCATTAGGCAAAGTCTCAGCAGGAAAATAAAAACTTTTTTTAAAAGAAGACTTCTTTGTAAATTAGAGATGGAAGAACAAAAGAAACAGAGAAATTGAGAGAGAGAGAGACAGAGAGAGACTATGGCCTAGTCAGACTATGCGACTTTTAAGAACAGAGCAAGACAGTTCATATAGAGTACAAGAAGGTGGGGGCACTTAGGATCCTCACTTCCTTGTTCATTTATATCCCAGTGGGTCTTTCAGGCTGGAACCACACAAAGCCAGGCAGACAGTAAGAGTCTATCTATTCAGAGAATCCCTGTGTGTAAACTCAAATCTGATTCAAGACTCAAAAAAATCATCTAAACAGTGCCCTCTCTTACCTAAGCTCTGATGTTTGCTTTCTTCAGGTGAGCAGACATGCCGTTGAAGAAGGTAATTGATCTCTCACCAGATGATCCCAGACCTTTACCTGGTGTCCTGGGAAGTCAGCAGACACCTCCAAACACCTGCTAATTGATGTAGTTGTCATTTGATGGGTGATAACCCAGAATCTTTTCTTGGTCCTCTTCCTTAAAATACCCAACTTTTTCTTCAGATATCCACCTTTAGCTTATGGTTCCACCCACAATTCCAGACTGGAGTCATGAGTGGTGCAAATAAATCCAGGCATTTCACTGCCCAGTTCTGGTTGTTAGTTCTGAGGTGGCATATGAACAAATCCTATCCAATCATGACAATCTCTGGACCCTTGTGCAATGTTGAAACAGAAATATACACCAACAGATCTGTGTGTTGTGCAAGATGGAAATCTAGAATCAGAGGAATTACTCTGGCAAGGAAGGGACAAAGCCAACACACAGAAAAGGGACCAAAGAGAAAACTTAGGGAAATAGAGCGATCTGATCATACCATTCCTGAAGCTATGGTTCTTTGGTTTGTTTTATAGACTGGGTGAAATTTTGCAGCTATTTAGTGTTGGCACTTTAAGAATTCTGACACTAACTCAGGTCAAACAATGGGAAGGACTAAGAAAAAAAGAGAAAGGAAGTGAGGGAGAAAGAAGTTAAGAAAAAGAAGAAAGCAGATAAAAAGATAAGAGGCAGAAAATAATAACAACAGGCAGACTAATCAGAGGAGCACAGAAGAGCAGAGGGCTATACAGACTGGTGTGTCCAATCTTCTCATTTTATAGATGAGAAAATCGAGGTCCATCAAGTGAAGTGACTCTCCCAGGGCCACACCACCGTTGTATGCCAGCATAACTCAAGGGTCCTGGTGCCCACCCAAACTTTTCCTTCCTGCAAGTTGTAGTTATTTAGAAGCAGCTTTTATAATTAGAGTAGCTCTTTTGGTTTGGGTTTGTTTGTTTGGTTGGTTGGTTGGTTGCTTGCTTGCTTTTATTTGTTTGTCTTTGATACTGGGTGTTGAACCCAGGGAAAGTTTTATCACTGAGCTACAACCCCAGCCCTTTTGTATTATTTATGCATTTATTTATTTAGAGACAGGGTCTTGCTATGTGGCCCAAGCTGGCCTTAAATTTGCAATCCTCCTGCCACAGCCTCCCAAGTCACTGCTGTGTACCACTGCACCCAGCCCAAGGGGCTCTTTCTTGTTACAGAAAATTTTCGATGTGCATGAAAAGTAGGAAAAAATAAAAGCCATGTTTTCACCATCCAGTTACAACCATTCAACATTTTACCCATTTCTCTGTCAGATTTTTTTTTATAATTTAAGGATTTTTACAGAGTTTATGTAATCTTATTTTCCAATTTGTTTTCCTTATAAGTATTATCTTATAAGTATTCCCCATGTTATCATATATTCCTGAGAAAGATCATTTTAGTGACTATAATATTCAATCAGGTAGATATACCCTAATTTAATCATTTCCCTAACATTGAGAATATTGTGTGTTCATAATTTCAAGCATATATTTTTAAAACACTCTAAGGAAAATTTTCTTGCATAAAATTTCTCTGCATAAATGATTATCTTAGAATTTATTTACAGAAGTGAAATCTCAGAGTCAAAGGGCAGGAATTGGGTTGCCAAATTTAGCAGCTAAAAAGGCAAGCTGTTCATTTAAATTTTAATTTCAAATTATTTGTTGCTATCTGAAATTCAAATTTAGCTGGTAGTTCTGTGTTTTATCTGGCAACCCTACTAGGAATATTTTAAAGGTTTCCATACAGATATCCAGTGCCTCCAGGTTAGAAAGGAGGGGAAATGAGAGAATAATATCCAACATTTTATTTTGTGGCATGCCCTGTTTTAAACACTTACATGCCTCAGTACTTAATTTAAGTCTCATGTTGACCTTCGAGGTAAAGAATTATTTTTAGCCCTATTTTTCAGATGAGAAAGCTGAGATCCCTGAGGTTAAGTAAATGTTCAAAAGTTGCATAACTAAGATTCAGGAGTATAGAGAGTTCACTGGACATTTCGTGGCAAGATAGTAGAGAGCATTTGCATTACACATAATGGAAACAATTTTATAGAGTTAATTTTAAAATTGGTCAATTCTTTAAGCTCCTCTCCAGCTTCCAGCCTTGGTCCCTATCTCCTTCAATCTTCTCTTCCCCCCATGTCTTCATCCTCTCTCCACTTAAGATCTCATTCTTCTCCCCAATTTCCTCATCCCCTGACCCCATACCTCTTTCAAGAATGGGGAATATCTGAAGTTCCTTCACCTCCTTTCACATCTTTACACTCTTCACTCCACTCAGCAAACAACACCCCCTCTGCCACCTAGACCCACCTTCCTTGGAAAGGAGAGGACAGATTGCACTTAATTAAATTTGTGTTTCACCCCGTTCCTCTCTCTCTCTCTCTCTCTCTCTCTCTCTCTCTCTCTCTCTCTCTCTCTCTCTATCACCCTCTCCCTCTCTCTGCAATACTGGGGATTGAAACCAGGAGTGCTTTACTATTGAGCCACATCCCCAGCCCTTTTAAGTTTTTCTTTTGAGATGGAGTCTCACTAAATTGCTGAGACTGGCCTTGAACTTGTGATCCTCCTGCCTCAGCCTCCTGAGTTGCTGGGATTTTAAGTGTATACGCCATCTTAGCTGTATCTCTATTTTAAAAAAATATTAATCAGTAAAGGGTTTTATTTCTTCTTTCTTTCCTCTCTCTTATGCTCCCCACTGTCCTTCTTTCTTCTCAATGTGGCTCTCACTAAGCATCAAGTAGGAGTGGATCCCAGATCAGTGAGTGTCTCTACAAGTACCAGGCCTTCTTCAGTCCAGCAGGTAGGAGCGACATCCAGTCGTGGTCCTACACAAACGCGAAGTGCTTTAAGATCCTAGAGAATAAAAAGTACCAAGGTATTAAGGACTGCTTGGTGGCTGAAGATGTCACTTAGTTGGGTACCAAAGGACTGGTAGATTCTGCACAGGTGAAGATGGATTGGAATGAGGGGTCTGCCCATTCCCAGTTAGAGCATTTTGAGAACACAGACCAAGGAGAGAGACAGTGAGGCTTGGAGCCAAAGTTTATTAAATTCTCTGGAACCTCTTCCATGTACTTACCAGGGACTCCTCTTGGTTGATGTCAAAAGGGTCATGGGCAAAGTCATGACTTTGGAATCTGACTTCTGGAATCTCCATTTGGGGAACACCCCTGCACAGGCTGTGCCCTCCGCCATTGCTGGGACTGTCCACAATTGATAAGTGCAGTTCACCCTGGCCTATTTGAAATGATTCACAAAATGCAATTTCAAGAATTTAAAACTGCTCATAAAAATGGATCAATCAGTACAAGGCTGAAATAATTAGTTCCCTTTGCTAGGAAAAAATAGTGCTTCTTAATTATTGTACTGATTGCGTGAGAGGTTTTTAAATACAACAAAGAGGCCTCTGAAGGCTCTGTCCTTCTACCTGCCTATAGGGGAAAGAATCTAATTAAAACAAAGAAAGCACATTAATATTTAATGGTGTGATTGTCCCCCACATCTTTGTACTTCTCAATCCAGTGACAGTTCTAAAAAATCCATCCCCCCCAAAAAAAACCTCTCAGAATCCCACCAGTGCAACACTTTCAGAGCACAGCTTTAATCAACGGCTCTGTGGTTCAGAGCAGACACTAGAGTTCTTTCTTCATACCAGCCATGTCACCCTACTCTCACCAGCCCTCCAAGGGGACCCTGACCCTCAGAGATGCACATTCCAGGGTCAGTACTGACTCTGTGCCTTTGTGGTGAGGCACGTTGGGGAAGTGGACAAAGCACAGTAGTTTCCGGGAGGATTCAATAGGATGTGTGTGAATGCATTGCATAGTGCCTGGCAGGTAAAAAGCAGTCAATAAATGCAACTTGATGTCGTGGTTACTATAGCAGACTCAGAGGCTGAGGTCCAGAGGAGGGAGAAGGCGATCTGTTTGGAAGTCACACACAAACTGGCAGCAGAGACAGTGTGTGAATTCCCTGCACATTGTTCCTCCTGGTCCCAGATTGCCTCTCATGAATTGTTCTTCAGTGCTGGCTACTCTCCCCACCAGTGGTCTGCACTTTGTGCTCATTGCTTTTATGAGACAAATGCCTGTGGCCAGAATGGGGGTACAGTGGCAAACACCTATAATTCCAGCAATTCAGGAGGCTGGAGTAGGAGGATCATGAGTTCAAGGCCAGCCTAGGCAACGTAGCAAGACCCCCACCTAAAAAATAATGCCTGTGGCCCCTCTGAATCTACCTTTATCCTAGTCTAGATTTTTCACTACTGTGACCAAAAGACCTGACAAGAACAATCAGGGAAGAAAAGATTATTTTGAGGCACACAGTTTCAGAGGTCTTAGTCCACAGGTGGCCAACTCTATTCTTTGGGGCCTAAGGTGAGGCAGAACATTATGGTGGAGGAAAGCAGCTCGGGACATGGCACCAGGAATCAGAGAAATAAGAGAGAGAGAGAAAGAGAGAGAGAGAGAGAGAGAGAGAGAGAGAGAGAGAGAGAGAGAGAGAGAGAGAGAAAGAGAGAGAGAGACTCCTCTCACCATTATCAAAATATAAACCCCAAAGGCAATATAAAGCTCCAATTACCTACCTCCTCCAACCACACTCTACCTGTCTACAGTTACCACCTAGTTAATCCCAAATAGACAATTAATTCACTGATTAGGTTAAGGATCTTATAACCCAATCATTTCATCTCTAAACTTTCTGTTTTCTGATTTTTTTCCTGTTTCCTTTTATGTTTTAGAGGTAGAACACCCCTGGGTTTAATACACAGCACAGAAAAACAACAAGGGTGTTTAGTGTCACTATTTCTGGTATCTCTCCTGTCTCACTGGGGCCACATCCTCCATGTAAGCTCTCCTTCACTTCTAAATTTCTTGCATTATTTCACACATGAGCTTTTTGGGCATACCTAATATCTAAACTATAACATTCCATATCTGTCAGATTATTTTTAAGTCTAGGTGATAGAAAGTTCAAACAAACTAAAGCCAAAAGGGGACTTAATCACTAATATGTCTGAGGGTTGGACTTTAGGTATAGCTGGATCCAGAGGCTGGACCAATGTCATCAGAACTTGGCTTTTTTTCCCTCTAAGTTCCTCTCTCTTGCAGCTTCAATTCTCAGAGAAGCTGTCCTCTAAAAGTTGAGTTGCACGAAGCTCTCACCTCCCCCTAAAGCTCATTCAGAGTGTCTTTCACCTATCAGGGCTCCCTGAAAAAGCCTCATCATATGTAATTGGCTCATGTAGAGTGGATCACATGCTTATTTCTTTTTCTTTTCTTTTCTTTTGGTACTAGCCATTGAACTCAGGGGCATTCAACCACTAAGCCACACCCCCAGCCCTATTTTATATTTTATTTAGAGACAGGGTCTCACTGAGTTGCTTAGCACCACGCCATTGCTGAGGCTAGCTTTGAACTCACGATCTTCCTGCCTCAGCCTCCCCAGTCGCTGGGATTACAGGCCACTGAGCCTGGTTTCATTTCTTAAGCAATGGCAGTGTCTAGGAAAATATGAATAAACATTGGTAAGGCCACTTCCTCCAACTTTCTGTGAGTGTTGTTAATGCCTCCACGCATGAATCACCCAGGAGGAGGAAGGGATGGGTTGTTCAGGAGTAAGTCAGCCAGAACAAATTTCCACCAAACAATCTATGCTTCTGTCCTGAAGAACAAGGAAATGTGACTTTAAGTAGGATCACACAATGGAAGCCCAGAGACCAGTTCACCCTCTTCATATGGACTGGGTTTGGCCTATATCAGTGTTTGAGTTTGAATTCATTGTCAATATTAAATATCAGCAGAGTTCACATAGACTTTGAAGTTCCTAGTTTCCTCGGGAAAATTGGACCTCTGGCCAGAGGGACATGCCCTGACTCTGCCTTGGCTAGTCTTCATAGTCAGCTTGACTGCCGTGGTCAGCTGAGTTTGCAATCCCTTGTGTAAGTCTGCTGGGAATTAACATATACCCCTCAACCTAAAGTGCCATTTGCTCAGCTAGCTCCTCCTTAGAACTGAGGCGTGCAACAAGAACAATGTTTCTTTCATTGTAAGACAAGGGTCACAGCAGACCTGGAGGTTCGCTGGTGGAGTCATTGACCCACTTTATAGGAAAGGAAGTTGCAGTTTGAGGTGTAGTGGCAATGCAGGAGAAACCAGAGTTAACTGAGTAGTTAACTGAGACGGGTGAGCTTTCTCAGACACTGTCTCTGGACCTAAAACTGAAGAAGTTCAGACACAGTACCTAAGAAGTCCAAACGACAAGTAATTAAAAGGCAAAGAAGCAGTTTCTTTTTTTTTTTTTATTGTAAACAAATGGGATACATGTTGTTTCTCTGTTTGTACATGGAGTCAAGGCATACCATTTGTGTAATCATAAATTTACATAGGGTAATGTTTGATTCATTCTGTTATTTTTTTCCTTCCTCCCCACCCCTCCCACCCCTCTTTTCCCTCTAGTCCTTCCTTCCTCCATTCTTGCCCCCCTCCTTAACCCTAACCCTAAACCTAACCCTAACCCTAACGCTAACCCCTCCCATCCCCCATTATATGTCATCATCCGCTTATCAGCGAGATCATTCATCCTTTAGTTTTGTGAGATTGGCTTATCTCATTTAGCATGATATTCTCCAATTTCATCCATTTGCCTGCAAATGCCATAATTTTATCATTCTTTATGACGGAGTAATGTTCCATTGTATATATATGCCACAGTTTCTTTATCCATTCATCAATTGAAGGACATCTAGGTTGGTTCCACAATCTGGCTATGGTGAATTGAGCAGCTATGAACATTGATGTGGCTGTATCTCTGTAGTATGCTGATTTTAAGTCCTTCGGGTATAGGCCAAGGAGTGGGATAGCTGGGACAAATGGTGGTTCCATTCCAAACTTTCTGAGGAATCTCCATACTGCTTTCCAGAGTGGCTGCACTAATTTGCAACCCCACCAGCAATGTATGAGTGTACCTTTTCCCCCCACATCCTCTCTAACACCTATTGTTGCATGTGTTCTTGATAATCACCATTCAAAGAAGCAGTTTCTTTCTCTCTCCGTCTTTCGTATTTCCCTGCCTTGGGGTAGACTACAGGACTACCAGACAAGGCATCTGGTCTTCAGGGTGCTTTTCATGGGGGGAGAGGAGGGACTCCCCCAAAATTCATGTTCTCAGATTGGGGAGACCTGCCTCTTATTAAAAGTCAAAAGAAATTAGCTTTTATAAGATAGGCTGCTGTTGAAATTACCTTGATATTTACTATTCTTCAGTTACTGCAAAAATAGGCATTTGGAAAATAGCCATAGCTCTTTTTGCCTCTTCCACTCTCTCTCTTCCACTTTCTCTTTCTTGTGTTCTGAAGGAAGGAAAGTTTCTCTAGTGTTCCAGAGACATATTTGGATTCCTTTTGTGTTTTAAAACAGAATGTGGCTACATGTGGTGGCACACATCTGTAATCCCTATGCCTGTTGCAAGGCTGAGGCAGGAGGGTTGAAGTTTGAGGCCAGGTTGGGCAGTTTAGCAAGACCCTGACTCAAATAAGTAAATAAATAAGGGCTGGGGATGTAGTTCTGTAGTACAACACACCATTGTGTGCATGTGTATTGGGGTGGAGTGTGGTCATCCGTGTAAGCAGGCCCAGATCAGGTTAAAAAATGGAATCCATTTCTCTCTTGTGAGACAGGCAGGAAAGAAGAGGAGAAGAAAAGGAGATTGTTCCACACAGTCTCTGTGGCATTTTGCTTCTGCATACATCCCAAGTCTGTCCATTCCTCTCTGCCTCCTGGTCCTCAGCCCACCCCCAGTCCCAGCCCCGTCACTCTCAGATGCTCCTTTTCCTCGGTGGAGCTCCAGCACCCATTTGCCATGCCCTGCTTAAAATCTGCCAGTGGTTTCCTATTTAAAAGGGATGAAATCCAAACTCTTTGCAGAGGCCCTGAAGGCCTTTTTAGTGAGGTTTTCCTCTTTCTCTCCATGGGACTCCATTTCAGCTGCTCTCTGGCCGTGTGGCAGATAAAGTGGTTGTCACCCACTCTACCTTAGCAGGGACCAGGGACCGTGGCCCACTCCATGTTCTATCCCCACAGCTAGAGCCATGCCTGCCACATGGTGGGTACTAAATGATGACTGAACAAAGGAACACGGTTTGAAAACAATCTGAACAGTCTGAGCTTCTGTTTACCAGTAGTTAAAGGCAACTATTTGTGAATCCCTCTAGACTCCATTTAAAAATTTAACTGGGGTACAAGAATGGCAGAGGGAAAAGGGGGAAAGTTCGCATTATTTTACAGTTTATTTAATTCACTCCTCCTGCTGGTACTAATTTAATTCATCTCCACGGCTAACGGAAGGACTGAATTGAAATATTAACCTCAAAGGCAGCGCTGGAACAGATAATGGAGCTGTGCCTGCGAGTGCAGAGCGGCAAGATAAAAGAGAAAGAAGCCTCTGCTTCCACAGGAGAATTAAAGCAAGCATGGGGAGGTGTGGGGGGTGGTAATAGAAGCCTTTTTTCTAATGGTTCATTTTCTTTCTCTTTAGTCCAAAGTGATAAAAGCAAATAAATTTGTGTTTAGAATCACAGACACAGTACAAGGCCATTATATAAAGATATTATCTTTGCAGTGAAACTTCGTCAGAAGTTCTAATGTCGAAAGCATGCAAAGTGGATTAAAATATCACAGGCAAGCAGCAGAGATTGTCAAAATGACAGAATATTATTAAACCTGTATATTTATCCCTTAATTTTCATCTCCACACGAGATCCCAGCATGGTGCTATTTCCATACAAAGCTGATGGCCGCGTGGCCAGCTGACGGGTGGGAGGGGAACCCGCTTGGGCAGAGCCCAAGATGCCTTCCTGGCTCCCTGGCCAGTCTCTTGCTGGAACAGAGTCTAATCTAAGAGTCTAAATAAACAGAAAGGCGGCCCTTCTGCCTGGATGACATTTAGCTGGCATTCCCTCCCTCCTGAGGCAGCTCGTGGGCAGCTACAGCAGAAAACTCCCCAGAGCGAAGGGACCAGGGTGCAAGACCAGCTGCAAGAGTGCAGGTGTGATGGGGAAGAGGAGCAGGAGGGTCTCTGCCTGTCTTGGTCTCCAGTTTCTCTGAGCCATCACCAGTGACTGCCACGGACAGTGTGTTCTTTGTGCCTGGCCATATGCCTGGGTTTTGCCCAGATTCCCTCTGCTAATCTTCACAGCAGTCCTAGAGGAGGGCTAGCATCCTCCTGGTTTTATAGCTGAGGAAACTGAGACTCAGAGGCCAAACAGCTTGCCCAGTCCTACAGTTGGCATACAACAGGGCCAGGATGGAGCCCAGCTCCACCAGATTCTAAAGCAAAGCAAAGCATTCCTCCATGGGCCTCTGCCAAGGCAGCCCAGGGGCAAGAAGAGCGGAGTCCACACACACACTGAAAGGGAACACTCTTGATCCATTGTTCAGGGCACGGGGCAAAGGTTCCCTGTGTATAAGGGAGCACAGACACATTTGAACATCTCAGCTCCAGAAAGTTGCAAGGGTGTGGACAGCAGTTGCCTCTGGGGTGGGAGCTGGGCAATGGGGATAGGGCAGGGAAGGAGGCCTATGTCCACTGCCAACCATTTTGTGCTGTTTGAATTTATCATCATGTATGCATAGACTAAAAAGAAAAAAATAAGTTAAAACAATGTGGAAAAATAGCTTAGCCAGAAGGGGAAAAGTGATCTGGAATCATTACCTCCTCACCCAGCCCACTCCCAGCACACACACACCTTCCTCGCACCTTTGGGGCTGGTGTCTTCAGGACCCCTGCTTCCTTCCTGGGAAGAACCTCCTCAGAGCTCTTCCTCTGTCCACATGAATGCCTGTTCTCTTCTCCTTCCAGTGCAAGTCCTGCTCTCCCTCAGCCTCAACTCCAGTTCTGCCTCCTCAAAGCAGTCTTCCCTGACCACTCTAAGCCCTCTGTTCTCCCTCTCCAGAAGGTCTCCATCCAAGAGGGCTTTCCCTGCCACAGCCCAGACCTGTTGCCTTGCCGTCATTCTGTCAGCTCCTCAGGGTGGGCCAGGCTCGGCGACTTTCCTCCTGTACACAGTGCATGGAGATGTTTAGGACAAACATCTGTTAAGGCTAAAGGGGCACCTACCATGCAGAGGACTCAACACACTGAGCTTCGTGTGTTTTAAGAGCAGGACTGTGTGGGGCAGGTGGCGGGGTGGGGTGAGCTGAACAAAGGACTTCCTCATTTATTACAGATGAACTAAGTAGAGTCAGGTTTGTGAGGCATGAACCTTAGACATTCTGGAAATAATGTTCAAAACCAAAATTGTATGAAAATGAATAATCAGAACATGAAGCACAACAAATACCAGAGGTTTAGAAATTCAGGTCCCTTTTCATATTTCTTTAGGCGATTAGCCAGAAATGCTCTGCCCCCCACCTTCCCACCCAGAGCGTTGCTCAAGTCCCAGAGATCCCTGCAGACAAGAGGGCCTGACGCTTCATTAGCTTCGCAATCAATTCATCTCTTTGGAGGAGACCCACAATGCCCAGCTGCCTTCCTGAGGAATGAAAATGACAAATCAACAAAAACCAGCCACCAACCCTGAAAACAGCCCCTGTGATCAGTTCCATTCCCTCCTGACCTTGTTAGGGGGTGGAGCAACTCAAGGCAAGGTCCCCCTTTGAGAAGCTGGGTTAGGGTCCCACACACCCTGATCAGTTCCCTGGGTGTGAAGGGCTATGGAGAAGAACCAGCTAGCGGGTTCATGACAGAGGGGAGGTCAGACCCAGATACCTTCACCTGGGCATTGTATAAAATATGTAAAGAACAAATGCCAAATGCCTTGGACAGCCTCTTCTAGAAAACAGGAGGGACCTTAGGAGCATTCTTGCTGAACCTTATGAAACCAACATGATTTCATAGCCAGGCAAAGATATTTCAAAGAAAAATCTATATTATTCACAAAATAATTACTTTGTACATATCAGAATAGCTAAAATTAAAAATGCAAACTGTTGGCAAGAACATGGAGCAACTGGAACTCACACCTCCCGGGGAGAGCACAAAATGGTACAATCACTATGGAAAACAGTTTGACAGTTTCTTAAGAAGTTAAACATGCTGCATAACCCAATAATTCCATTCTTGAGTATTTATCCAATAGAAATAAAAGCATATGTCCACACAAATGTTCCTATGAACCCCAAACTGGAATCCATGCAAGCCCCCATCAATAAATGAGAGGTAAACAAACTGTGGCACATCCACACAATGGAATGTTATTTGGTGTTTTAGTCAGCTTTTTTGTTGTTGTGACCAAAAGACCTGACAAGAACAATCAGAGGAGGAAAAGTTTATTCTGAGGCTCACTGTTTCAGAGGTAACGACCAACTCCGTTCCTCAGGGCCTGAGATGAGGCAGGACATCATGGTGGAAGAGTGTGATGGAGGGAAGCAGCTTAACACATCACATCAGGAAGTAGAGAGAGACAAAGTTCTGCTCACCAAATATATGTCCCAAAGGCACACCCCCAGTGACCCACCTCCTCCAGTCACACCCTGCCTGCCTACAGGTACCACCCAGTTTAATCCCTATCAGGGAAGTAATTCACTGATAGTGTTGAGGATCTCATAACCCAATCATTTCTCCTCTAACCCCTCTTGCATTGTCTCCTGCATGAGTTTTTAGGGGCACCTTATATCTAAACCATAACATTTGGCAATAAAAAGGGGAATACTGGCCATAGTATGGAAGAGTCTCAAAAGCATTATGCTGAGTAAAAACAGCCAGACCTAAAGAATGCAGAGTCATCGAATCCATTCACCCCAAATTCTGGGGCAGGCATATTACCCTATAGTGACACAAAACGTATCAGCAGCTACTCAGAGCCAGGAGTGGAGGGTGGGATTGACTGCAAAGGCAGGCTGGAATGTTGCGGGGTGATGAAAATATGCGACATCTCCACCAGGGGAAAGTGGCCACAAGGGGGTGTGTATTTGTCAATAGTTACTCAAATGTGCCATAAAGTTAGATTTAAATTTGAAAAAATATAATCAATAAATTAAAACAGGCAGAGGATCCCTAGCATTGTTACCTTTTATAACATTTCCCCAGGGGTTCCAGGGTCTGGCAAAGGGAAGGACTTAAATTGTGAAAAGGTTGGTCAGATTGTCACGCCCCCACTAAGATCTGCATAAATGTGTCCCTTTTAAGGACTTCTCTTAGCACATTCCGCCCCTCTCTCCCTGTGCTTCTGTCGCTCCATTCTTGTCCCTGTTCCCTTAATGCTCCCAGCAGCCCACCTGGCTCGGGCTGCACGCTGTTCCCCCACCAGCAATGCTCTTCCCTTCCCTACACAGGAGCACATGGTTTTTGATGTTCAGAGCATGTTCCTCAGCACAGCCTCCCCTGATCGCTCCATCTGTGGTCACACTTCACCCCCAACCCCTCTCTCCAGCATTCTGCTTTTTTTTTTTTTTTTTTTTTTACAGTGCTTAACACTTTATAAAATAATTTTCACGGCATCATTACTTGTTGATTTTCCCTCTCCTTGGTTTAAAAGCTCGCAGAGAGTAGAAACTTTGTCTGTCTTGTTTACTGTAGTATACTGTCACCCAAAATTGTGCCTAGAACATAGTAAGTGCTCAGTAAAATCTGATAAAGGGGAGGAAATAACCTGACAGAGTAGCTGAAAGTAAAAGATTCACCACTGACCCATGAAGAAAAATTGCAGAAAGGCTGAATAAACTCTAATATACTGTAACAGTTAGTGAAGGAAACCAAATACTTCATTTTCACATTTTGATAAGTCTTTTCAAAGAACATAATTGTCATGAACTCTTTTGGGTATATCTTTGCAGTCAATGAGCTGTCATTCCCCTTCCCCAGGAAGATTTACAAGGAGGAATCCCAGGCAATATTATTTTAACCTTGATCCTGCCTCCTGGTCACAGCTAATTGGAGGCATGGCAGACACCTGATCCTACCTTGACCAGTCAGATCCTCTGCAGGTGGCTGAACTGCTAAGGTGGGAAGCTAGCTAACTCCCTTTGGAAGAACAAGAAGGGATGGAGAAAGCCTGGCTTGGTTGCACCAGAGGGAGGCAAGAGAGTAAATTCGAGAACAGAGCTAGACCACTAGACTTTTCTATTCCAGGGCCTTCCTGGGCTCCACCACATTCTCACCCTAGAATTCCCTTTCTTAGAAACCATCTATTCTGTTTTGCTTCGTTTTGTTTGTTTTCTTTATTGCTTGGGTTCACTTGAGTGTTTCTATTATTTGGTACAAGAAGTATCGTAACTAATCAAATCTGTATTACTGTGATAATAAGAAAAAATAGCACTGTAAGAATTCAATTTACATACAAAGATTTTCAATATGAGTACAGTTACAACCAGAACATAGAAGTTCTCTTGGCAGTTTCTATATGACCATTCTGGATTTCTAGGTTCTCTCCCTATTGTATCCCCAGACTCACTCCACCACTATCCTTCTGGCAGATTTCCTGGTCCAGGAGGCCCTTGGGGACTTCAGATTTGCTAACCAAAGTCAGAGTTCATAGTAGGTTGCCGATGGAGATGTGGGTGACGGTCCTGGGTAGTCTCAGGCATGCATCAGAGCAGCCAGCCCTGAAGACATCAGTGCCCCATGCCTGCTCAGCACTAATTTGAGCTGTGACACCATTTTCCAAGCTGTCGCCACCTCAGACCACAACAGAACCTCTCTTGGGAACAGGAACTGTTGGTATTCAATTTCCCTCCTCCACTTCTCAAGAGCTGAGTTCCCAAGTTCAAAGACATCTATCATGGTGAGTGATGGATTGTATTTCAGAGCAGGTTGGCAGCAGGAGGGAATTGGATTCAGAAACAACCATCTGGCTTTTGCAACTGTGTGCCCTTTGCCCTGCTCAGCATCAAGCGGGCTGTCACACAGTCCAAGTGACCACAGGAGCAGAACCGGCCCTCATGTCCAGCCCAGACAGGCCTCTGTGCTGGAGAAGCAGAAAGCATCCAGAAAGCAATACCCCTCTGGGCTGCTTCTAGAGGGAGTTGAGGGCTGAGCATGAAGATCTTTTTGAGAGTTTACCTTCTGGGTATTGGGAGCACAGACTGACACAAAATTACTGCCCGCTAGAAGACTCATTCATTTATTCAAAAACTTAGATATTTTGATACCTAATTGGTTCAGGCATTGACAGCTTGTTTCCAATTGCAAAATGAATAGCTGTTAGTCTCTGAAGTCATCTCAGGGGTTGGATCCCAGCTGATCAACTGCTGGCTGCATAATGTGGATAAGTCATACTGTTTTGATACTTCTAAGGATCTGATTCCTCACCCACAAATTCAGGATACTACTACTATTCATAGAACTGTAGTGACTAAAGTAATGAGTCTAAGGTACCTGTGAGTAGTAATTGCCCACAAATATTAGCTGCTACTAATTTTTTAGGGTTTTTTTTTGTTGTTGTTGTTATTTCTATTTTTAGTGTCCATGCACTCTCTATTCAGGCACGCTATTCTGAGCATTTTTAAACTGATTGATCAAATGATATAATATCCTTATACCATCCACCTTAGTAGCCAGGATTTTACTACAATAGCGCACACAAAGGACTGTTCTGATTTGCATGTGATCTAACCAAAGCCTTCATTAGTTGGGGCTCTGGGTAGTTTCAGACCCTCACAAACTAAGCATCCCAGCACCATCTGTCTGACCAGGAACTTGACTCTCAGGTTGATTTTTCCATTTTATGAGTAGAATGGGAGGCAACCAACATAAATGCCAGGTTTTAGCATAGCTGGTTAGAGACCGTTCCTCCTTCCTGTTCACACAGAGCTGAAGAGCCAACAGATCAATAAGCAACAGGCAATGACAGCACTTGGACCTGACAAGCAATGTCACTCTCTATCATGTTTTCAAAAACACTTTAGGAGTGGCAAGCCCTAGAAATTGTAGAGTTATATGTGTTTAATAGAAGAAACTTGGAGAAGCAAAGAACTTGTAGAGTGTATGTGTTGGCATTCATCCAGACAAATTTAAAAGGAAAAAAAAAAAAAAAAAAACAAGCAAAAACACATCTTTATCCTTGAGGAACTCTCATCTAGGTAGTTAAAGAATAAAATTATTGGAGAGAAAGTGAAAAACAAAAATTTGAGAACTGGCTATGTGTGGAGGCTCTTGTACATGAGCACCTGGATGTATGTCTAACAGAGACAGAGATAAAGAATGAGATAAGACCAAACGATGTAATCCACACTGAATACAGAAATAATCACATTAGCTAACATTTATGGGGTGTCCGTTTAGTGCCAGATGCTTTACTAAGTACTTCCATGTATGTTACCTCATTTACAAATAACAACTGGTATTGAAAGGATGCCACTGTTATTACTACTGTTGTTGTTTCAACCATAATTCCCAGTTTCCTCATTGAAGCTCAAAGGTGTAGAATGATTTCCCTTTTTTGTTGTTATTATTGTTATTTGTTTGTTTTGTTCTTTTGGTACCCAGGATTGAACTCAGGGGCACTTTACCACTGAGTCACATTCCCTGCCACCCCCTTTTTTTTAAATTTATTTTTATTGTAAACAAATGGGATACATGTTGTTTGTTTGTACATGAAATAAAGGCATACCATTTGTGTAATCATACATTTACGTAGGGTAATAGTGTTTGATTCATTGTTATTTTTTCCTTCCCCCCACCTCTCCCACCCCTCTTTTCCCTCTATACAGTCCCTCTTTCCTCCATTCTTGCCTCCCTCCCACCCCCTACTATGTGTCATCATCCGTTTATCAGCGAGAACATTCGTCCTTTGGTTTTTTTGAGATTGGCTTATCTCACTTTGCATGATATTCTCCAATTTCATACATTTGCCTGCAAATGCCACAATTTTATTATTCTTTATGACTTTTTTAAAAGATATTTTATTTTGAGACAGTGTCTCACTAAGTTACTTACGGCCTTGTTAAGTTGCTAGGCTGACTTTGAACTTGTGAGCCTCCTGCCTCAGCCTCCCAAGCTGCTGGAATTATAAGCATGCACCATTGTGCTCAGCTCTCTTGCTTTTTAACCACATAGTTCTCACGGTGTGTGTGTGTGTGTGTGTATGTGTGTGTGTGTGTGTGTGTGTGTGTTCTAATTTTAAGATAAAAAGAATGGAAAATATTCATTCCTCAAATTTTATAGTGCTAGATACTGTGGTAGGCAGTCATTCATTCACTCACTGTGTTTTGTTTCTTTGCCTGAGCTTTCTGATCAGGACACAGGAGGATGGAGACCTCAAAAACTTTCCTGGGGTCCCAGAGTGAGAAACACGAGAAGCTGAGTCCAAGATGGGTAGGTATGATTCAAAAAACCTCCTCCCTTGGACAATTTATGCCCCTGGACTCAAATTGCTCAACTATGAAGTAGGAATAACCTGATCCCTTCACCCTCAGAGCCATCAAAAGCCAGAAGAACCTAGGCATGTAGATACTTTGGTAAGGACAGAGTGCTGTGCAGATGTCAGAGGACCTGCTCAGGAAAGACTTTTCCTGACAGCTGGACAGTCATAAAGCTCCAATCCACTGCCCTGTGCCCTGGAAAATGTCTAAGTCCCCGGGTGATTTTAATTTCAGAATTAGAGGGAGGGGAGAGGCTTCCTGGATAAATATAAGAAGAGCTAATGGTTCGTTTTCTGCCCTAGATCTCCCTCCTCCACGCATGTGGAACTCTGTCTACAGCTACCTTCCTGGCTGAGGTGTATAATCTCATGTCCATGGGATACATTCCAGCCAGTTGGGGCTGGGATTAGTTCTTTATAGGTGGTAACCAGTATAAATACCAGTTTTTAGCCTACCTGGTTAGAAACTTTTAGAAACAGTTTCTAATACACTCCTCTGCCATTCATGTCAAGGTTGCAGTTGCCACCAAATGATGGCTTTCCCTTTCCTTTGACACTCTCTGGAACCTAGCCAACTCCACACGTTGCTACTTCCTGCTTGCTAGCGATAAGAGCAGCAACTACAGCATCATTCCAAATACCTCCAGGGTGAAGGATGGGGCAGATGTCACCTTGAACACCAACCCCAGGCCTGGAAGCTATGAAATTAGTTCCAGCAAATAACCTTTGAAGAGCTCTAGTTGTGAAAGTCAGGGCCAGACTTTGTCCTGCTGGCTGAAAGTAGCCTTCAGGTTCCTGGGCCAGGTGTGGTCTAGAAGGACTCACCAATCCTCATAGTCACTCATTATCCCCATTTGCAGATAAGAAAACAGAAGTAAATAATTGACCCAAGACACTACTGTAGTTGATGACTGTGCCAAGCCAACCCCTCCAAATCTCCAATTTGTTCCATGGTACTGCCTAACTGCCTAGATGTTCTGCAACCTAACCTGCCAATACTCCCCTTCCATGCCTTTGTTTCAGTGAATACACCATTCGTATTCCCCTGGAAGCTCCTCTCTCGAGGGAGGATCTTTGGGCAGAGGCATGCTGCATACCCAAGATGTGGCTCTTCTGCGGGCACAGTGATGCGATCACTCATTAACTCACTGATACATGGCATGAGGTCAGCTCCCTCCCAGCTTTCCACAAAGGAATTCCTCAGGGATGCAGCGACTGCACATCTAGACTCCAGAGCTGGGGAATTTCTGCCTTTGTGCCTTCGCCTGTATTAATTAATCATTCTTTTAACACTGGCTGTGTCTACATGCATTATTATAACCGTCAATTCTGTTCTCCAAAATAAGCTAATTTAAACCAGTGATATGATGGATTTTTTTTTTTTTACTAGATTTTGGTCTTAAAATAGAATCAATCCTAAGAATAGAGAACGCAGTGGGGCCAAAATCTTAGAAGTATCATTCATTCATTCATTGAGCACATTAGGTGACAGGGCTGGGCTAGCATCATGATGAGTGGGTGAAATATAATTGGTACCAAAGGTTCCCAGTCAGTCTAGTACAGAAACTCACCATAAAACTGCAGAGAAACACATCACACAGGTGAAAAAATGTTCCATGTTCCCACCTTAACCCCTGTACCATAGGAAAAATAAATATGCACATCCATCCTGCAGGGCATGAAAAAGAAGTCTACTCAATTAGCAAACGTAGAGAACCTTGACAGTAGGGGCAGAATAGATGCCAGTGGGTTTGCCATCAAGTGCTGAGTGATTAGGACAAACAGGAGGCACTTTGGGGAGTGGAGAGGGGGCTGAGATTAGCACCGTCAGGGAAATGCAATGGTGGCTTGCTTTCTTGCCAGTGAGTGAGCAGTTTTTAATTACCATCCCCCTAAACCCCGATGGTGAGATGATATGGATAAGGTTAGGCTAGCATTTGGCTTTTTTCTATCTATAAAGAATGAGCTCTTTAATAGTCCTTGTGTGTCTACAGGGTGTGACAGATTTAAACTAGTTAAGAGAATAGATTGTTTTCAAGGACTAATTAAATGATGAAGCTATAGATATTATGAATCACTCTCAGCTGTCATTAAAGCAGCCCTCCGATGTCACCCATGAGGCCCAGCTCCTTCCCTCTGCAGGCTGCTGTGTGGCCCTGTGCACAGACCCTGCAACCAGGCCACCTGGCCTCACACCGGGGCTGTGCTTCTCACAGACTGAGAGATCCTACTCAGGTTGCCAAACCTCAGTGTTGCCTTCTGTGTAATAGAGCTAGCTCCCTTCGGCTCCTGGGAGTGAGGTCACACATGTGATGTCATAGATCGAGCACAGTAAATGCTATTGACATTACACTCAAGGTGTAATCAATCACACGATCTAATCTGATTCATCACACAAGACTGAGATGGATGTGCTTTGTTCTATGGTGGCACACGATGGCCACCAACTCACACTAGCCCACAGGGTGGTCCTGCTGTCAGTAGTCTCACTGTATTTTGGAAGAGGCACAGAGCCCCAAAGGGAGAAAGAAGGTCTCAGCACCTGTCAGGGAGACCACACTTCTTGTCGGTCGTGTTTCTGAATAAGTCCATTTGTGGGATTTCAAAGGATGGAACATCCCTGTTCTTTGTATATCCTTCCCTTCTTACCCCTCTACGGTTGGGTCAAAACATGGTCTTCCTCTCTGCTGAGGGTACACTTCTCTAAAGAGAATCTGTTCCTCCTGGATAGAGGTGCTGGAAAGAGTTTACTCCACCTTTAAGCATCTGAGCCTCCTGAATTTTGTCTCCCACTTTGGCCTCTGTGCAAAGGATGACTCTCACCTTGGTGTTTTGCCTGCCTGATGCACTTGGGCTTTCCAGGCATCTCTCTGTCCAAATTTTGTAAGCTCCAACACGTGGCCGCTTACACAGCAAGGTTGCTTGTAGTGAGGACCCAACTTAGCACTCCTACCCAGACTGTGCACTTCCTGGGTCAGGGTCTTTGGGGATGTCTCCTCTTGGGACCCACGAACAGATCTAGCTCAAGTCAGGGTCCAGAGTCAGTGCTCAAAATGTTGAATAAACACAGCACGAAGAGTCTGAGATTCTTCACTTAAATTGTCCTGAACTAAACCTCCATCCTCAAAGATGGGCCATCCTGTTCCAAAGGTCTTCCTCAAGTCAAACTCTTCACCTCTTCAGGGACCCATTCCATATCCTACCCAGTGTGATTAATTCACATCCCACCGGCTGCTCCATTCTAAGCTAGGAGCTGACAGAATTCTTCAAAACCACCCTGGCAGAGAATTTGTCACTGTCAGACACGCTGTTCATCCTCTGGCCTCGCATCCCAGCTAACTTGGAACATGGTCTGCACCTGGCAGCAGAAGCCCCAGGACTCATCCTCCAGAAAATCCATCCCAGAATGTTCCCAGGAAACAACCCAGTCTCCTATTTTAGAGTAAAAATGTACCCAGTGTGTGCTCAGGGAGGTTTCATCCATAGCAAGGGAGGTCCACAGAGCAAAGCCTACAGTTCTGGAATCCACAGGTGGCCCTGGCCTGCATCCCTCCCTGCATTATGCGGTCACAGGAGCTACAGGTCCACATCATATACCAAATATTCTTCTTGTGTAGAATGATACTTAGGTCAGCAGATATACACCAAGTCACCAAGAAGCCCTAGCCAAATAACAACCTGGAATATCTCAGATGGTAATAGGAGCTATGAACACCCAGAGTGGCTAGGTGCTCAGAGACAGCATCCTGAAGAGGAGACATCCCAGTATGGCCAGAATGATGAGGGCAAATTGTCTGAAGAAAGGTCTAAATTATTGTGATGCAGCCAGAAAAAATAACATGTGCAAAGGCCCTGAGGCAGGAATAAGATTGTCACAGTCCAGAAACAGAGAGAAGCTGAGTGGACAGAGTATAGTGTGCAAGAAGGAAGAGGATAGCAATGGTGAAATACGCAGGCCTGTGAACCACTGAAGGAATTTCAATTTTAGGCTGAGCATGCATAGCAGAGACGTACTATCTGATCCAGGACAAAGATGCAGTGTAGAAAGTGATGGACAGGACTTGACACAAGTAGTACAGAGATTTCTGCCAATGATTGTGAGGGTGGCAGGTATGGAAACACAGGAGAGTGGTCTTTCAAGACACTGCTGTGACCATCTTGGAGAAAGGGTTGGAGGATGGCACCCCAGGAACAGCTGTAGAGATGAAGAGAAATGGACAGTGGCACAGAGTGTGGCCCCTGGGATAGACTGATGGAGGTCATGGAAAGTAAGGGCAAGAGAGGAATTAGGGGGAGTCTGGTGTGTCCAGTCTGAGCAGCTGGGTAAGTGAGGGCAGCCCTTTCTAATGTGGGATCTGCCTGCAGGGAGGTGACTCCCCCAATTATCATGTCAGGTCCCCTCTGACCGAAACCAGAGGAAAGGGCTCCCCAGCATGAGGCTTCCAGGTGGGGCAGGCAGCAGTGAGCCATGGTCCCCTGGCAGGCAGTCTTCCCCTGAGTTTTAAAAATGGTAATTGCCTCCCTCCTGTCTTCCTACTGCCAGGAGGAAAGCATCTCAGCCAGGGCCCACACGCACGCACACGGCAGTCACACGCTCCTGTTTTCTATGCATTGCTAGAATGCTGAATAGTCTTTAAAACCATGAATTGATGGTCTTGTCAGCAGTGACAATATTTACAGAATATACTGTTACATTATAAAGGGAAATGGAAAGTGGCGATACGGCAGCTCTGTGCGAGCTGTGGGCACAGCGTTAAGGGCCTGGAGGCCGGATGGAAACCCCCTCTCCTTTTCGGCTCCCTCACTCCCAAGTCTGCTGGGGTGGGACTCCGGGTCCAGACGGCCTGCTGGGTTCCATGCTCTGTGGGGAGTGGGGAGGAAAGGTATCGTGGCCATGTTGACACTGCAGGCATTCTCCCGAAGCACTGGAGAGGAAACTGAACACCCCAGGGACCCCCAGACCTCACCACTGAGGAGTAGACTCCTTGGCCTGCAGGACATTTCCCTACAGTGGAGGAAGCTCTGGGCTTTGTCTGAAGGTCACAGGCTGGAGTCAGCCTTTGTGAGGCTGGGAAAGCTGCTTTGCCAGGTGAGGACTCCTTACGACTGGAAACCAGATGCTACAGGGAAGCTGCCCACTGCCTTCCTCCAACAGGAACCCACTGGGCATGTCCGGGCACTAGGCCTGTCTCTGCCCACAATCATGGGAGAGAAAGAGAATAAACAAGACAAGTGCCTGAATAAACAAAAAAGGCCATGTGACAGAGGCTGCAGGGGAGAGGCAGGAGTATTCTGTGGTTGAGTGGCAGGAAGCTGAGACCCCCATGGTGGAATAAGCAGCCCTCACCAATGGGACTGGAGCACCGCAGAGGGATTGGCCACTCAGAGGCCATGAGATGGGACATTTGACCAGAATTTCCAAAACCCCACATTTGATCATACCAGAATGACATCTGAGGGTTAAGGAGCAACAGGTAGGCTGGGGCTGAGGGGCTGGATGGCTCCTAGTGAGGACATTTCCAGGAACTGACATGTGACTAGGCAGGGCCCTGATCATAACATTTCAAAACCAACGGGAGACCAGCATTCTCGTTCCTTGGAGTTGGTGAGCACTCTCCTCTCCAAATCCAGAGAAGGAGGCAGGGTCTCATGTGGGGTCCCATGGACAGAAGGGAACTTCTCCAGGTGAGCTTTTAGTCTGTGGCCAGGCTGGATAGGGATGGGGAGACAGGTCAGAAACCAGCACAGAGCCAAAGAAGGAGTCATAACCAAACCTTACAGAGGCAAGTGGTGCCACAGCCCTTTCCCTCTAGGACCTCCCTATGTGGCAGGTAGGTGGGGGACTCTGTCCTTCACCACCTCCCTGATCATCTCCTATGGTCACTGCCAGCTTATTGGACATAGGCTGGGTCCTTACTTTAGATACTATGGCAGTTCTTAAAACAGGCACCAAAGGAGAGTCACAGAGGGGCAAACATTCAGCACCTCCTGTTGGAAGTGTTGGGGGGCATTGTTTGCCTGTGGCAGCAGCTGACCCTGAAAATGTCTGGGCCCATGGCGTGGGATCCTGGGAGTCTAGTTAGGTTCCCACAAGATCATGCCCGTGAATGGAGGCACAGCACATGCGTAAGAGCCTCATAAATTTTAAAATACAGGTCCAGCTTGAGTCACCGGAAACCCTTTGCTCTTGCTGGGCACTGCAACTCTTCTTCCAGGGAGGAGACATAGTTTTAGAATTCCTAGGCCATGCAAAGATCCTCAGGACCCTGGCGAGTATTCTACTGGCTCTGGTGACCTGTCCAAATCTAAATGTGGGTAAATCGTGAGGAGGCTGGCCTTCACTTGCTCCTGGGGGCTTTCCAGCAGCATTGCATCATGGCAGAAACCAGACATTACACCAAGCTGAAGCTACAGCTCTGCTGTTGAGCCGGCAAAGGGAGATAGGGGCACTACTTCCAGAGCCCCAGAGTCTTTCAAGGGTGGTGTGCCTGACCCCTGTGGTCCTTGGCATATACCAGCCAGGAGGTCACTCTCAGAACATAGTGACACAGAAACTTCCTCTAGTCATCTCGTCAGTGAAAGAAATCAGAAAAGGCACTTTGCCTACCCGACTGTAGTATTTGATGATCTCCCAGTTAACTGAATTTTCTTTGAAGCTCTGAAAGTCCAAGTTCTCCTAAGAGGGACCATTGAGCCCCCCCATCCCGCTTCCATTACTAGAGAGTGGGAAAGAGGCTTTGCGGTCAAACAGCTGAGGCGCCTGTCACCTGTGTAGCTTGGGGCAAGTTGCTTAGCCTCTCTGGGCTTTGTTTTTCTCATAAAATAGAGACAAGAGTACTCTGTGGAACTACTGTGAAGACTGAATGTAGTCATCCACTTAAAACACGTAGCACAGGTACACACAGTCAGCAATTGATGCTTGCGACATGTTGATGTCACATTTCCAGGGAGGTCTCAGGTGCATGTGTGTGCACACACCACATGTTCCTGTGTGTTCTCAAGTATATGTGTATGTACGGGAATGCAGAATGAGTGCATACATTTGTTGCATGTGTGTGTGTGTGTGTGTGTGTGTGTGTATGCATGTGTCTAAGTGTGTGTATGTACACAATTGCATGTGTGAGTGTGCAGATGGAAGAACACAAGGCCCAGACTCAGGAGGTCTGGCCCCAGTCCAAGTTCAGTCATTAAGAAGATACTTGTACCTGGCATTCTCTGGACCTGGCGTTCAAGTCCCTTCCATTAGCTGGACCTCAACTTTACCATCTGCAGAATGAAGATTGGATTAGATTGTCCCTAAGAGCACATGTACTGATAAAACTGCACTATCCCATGTGGAAAGCTTCCAGAACTTTCTTGAGTTCTTGTTGATTTAATAATTTGCTTACATACTTTGTACATACACATCAGGTTCTCCAAAGAAGCAGAACCGATAGGGTGTATGTACATATAATAGAGATTTATCACAAAGAGTTGGAGACCAGACCCAGGTGACCTGATGGTGTCAGTTCCAGTTCAAGTCAAGTCCAAAGACATAAGAGATAGGTACCTCAATTCTTTCTTAGATTTTTATTCTATTTTTGCCTTCAACAGATTAGGTGAGGCCCACCCCCTTCAGAGGAGAAAATCTGCTTGCCTTGGTCTACTGATTCAAATGTTAATTTCATCCAGAAACACTCCCATAGACACAGAAATGATACTTAACCAAATATCTGGGGACTCCATGACCCAGTCAAGTTGGTACATAAAATAAACTATCTCACATATGTTATACACATTTGTGTACATAAAGAGTATAACTTTTTAAAGATTCAAAAGCAGGAAAATGCATCCAGTCACATTCATAGAGCCTAAACTTGATAAGGGGAATCAAGTGAAAGACCACCATCAAATCCTTTATAACACTCTCCCCAAGAATCTTCCTCTATACTTTTGAATTACACAGTTCTTGAATCTTCTGATCTGAGACAATGGTCCCCAATTAAGGCAATCGGACATGATCTCAGACCATAATGTATTGTAGCTTTTAACTGTTCAGTCAGAGTTTCTGATTCAGCACATTTTAATCAATTTTATTTGCTAAGATCAGGGAGATGTCATCTGTAATAATCCCATCTGACCTCCCAAAGTCAGGCTGATAAAAATATTAATGTCAGCTTCCTGCAGTCCAGCAGAAAGCAACACCCAGCTTGACAAGCAAACAAATGGCTGGGAGTTGTCTGGGGACTCTGATGAACCTGTATTAATGAATAGCTTCATCAGTGAAAGCTGCCCTCCGGGCAAAGCTACCGCAGGCTGGAGACTCACCAGAGGCTCAGCTGCCGTCCTGGTGAGGTCCTCCTGTCCATCGACAGGAGTGTAGCACATCAATCAGATATGTCTGCTAGGCTGATTCACCTCTCTACCTAACATGCTCCAGTGGGGGTGCTAGGACCACCCAACTCTGCTCTCAACTTTATTTTCCCTTACCATTTTTCAGACAGGTATTTCCAGTGGTGAGTGACATCATAAGCTTAGGAATAAAGGGTTATTTTCATGGGTTTACAGCCTTAGGACCCCTGGCCTTACCCAGCCTTGGAGTGTTTTATTTGATCATTTTATTTGCTCATGCAGCTTCTTAAAGGACAATCACCAGGTACGGCCTGTGAGTCTTACAATATATGCTGTTCAGCATCTGTATTCTAACTCATATTCCCCTATGAATATTTATGCTTCTTGTCTGGCTACTGCAGGCTCTGAGTTTCTTGCTCCTTATTTAACTGGAGTCATAGTACAACCACGCAAGTGTCAATATTCATACACCGAAGATGCATGACACTTGCCTAGAGCCAGTTTGGAGAAGCTGCACAGTGGCCTCTGGACTCCTACTTCAGTACTCTCTGCAATTCGTCCTCCGCCCTCAGTTCTCAGATGTGACCCTAGCTGGGCACCTTCCATCAAGATGGAGGAAGAGACAAGCCAAACCCATGCAGTTGAGCAGGAAATCCAAGTAGCCACTCTTGACTCTACAAAGGTAGAAACATTTTCATCTTGTTCCAAAGAGAAATGTGATCTGCAAATAAAAGAATCATTTGAGAAACTGGCAGCTCAAGAAGCGGCTCCAGTGTCATGTTAGCCATGGTGATGCAATGGCTTAATGGGTGGGTAGCGTATGATACCATAGGCTTCCGGGAGAGAAAACTCCCAAACAGATCTGGTGCCTCTATGGCCACCATACAGTCAACCTCCACACCTACAGCTTTTGGTTTTGCCCATCCAGTCCCCTAAGTATAGTCCATTTATAAAACTTGAGCACTAAACAGAAGCCTCAGAACAGCAGAGACACAGCCAAGGGAATGCTGTTACTAAATTACTAAAATTTAATGCCTGACTGGGTTGGATGCCCTGCATTGGCATGTTTGTTTAGTTTTTTGGTTGCTGTTTGTTTAGGAAAATTAGCAACCAAAATGAAGAATACATCACTCTGATCAGCCAGAAACTTGAATAAGAAGACCATTGACCAGAGTCAAGCCTGTGCTTTGCAGACTTTCCTACTATTGGAGAGCAACAGAGAGGATGGGAGATGATCTGGGGCAGAAGGGGTCTTCTTTAATCACCACCAGGCTTTTATTCAGACCCAGGGCTGGGAGATGAAAGAAAGCATAAAGACATCATACACAGCTTGGAACCTTGGTGAAGATGAGGACGGAGGAGAGGGAAAGAAAGATCAAGGTCAGAGGAAGGGACAAGAAAAGGAAAGGGAAAAGGAAGAGAGAAACATCTTAGGGGTTTTATTATCTCTCAGAAAGTGGCCTACAGGACACCTGAGGACCTGCACCTTCTCTGCTCCCTGAGGGCCAAAGGACACTTCCATACCCTGAGAACCCCAGGCCCTATGGGTGGGTTGGGTAGGGTGATGTCATATTGAGCTTTCTGGGAGGCAGGGAGGGAGCAGTTAGGAGCCGTCTCTGGAATCAGATCTCAGTCAATAGATCTGAATCTTTCTCTGCCTCTCTCTCATTTTCATCTCAAGGATGATGATGGTCACCTATACCTCCTAGGGTGGCTGAGAAGATTCAGTAAGGTAGAGCACGCAGCATGCTCACACCATGGGGACGGGCTCACAGGTGCACACACTGTGAATGCTAGCTTTCATTGGTGCTGTCTCTCAAATGTGAGATAAAGTTGGTTGTCCCTGAAGACCTCCACTCTTGCTAGGATGTGGCTCCCTTGGGCAATGAGTATTCCCAGTGCTGGTGCACAGTACCCCTGAACAGCTGGCACACAAGCTTGGATGAGCTCAGATTGCTTTCCCCACTTGCATTTGCAAAATCCCCTATTGCTCTCTGTTAAAAGGTGGAGGAGCTAGGGTAGAGGAGGAGCACATTGCCACTCCACGGCACACACCAGCTGTGCCCTGGTTGCTGTATGCCCATTATGCTCTAAGAGACCTGTGCCTTCTTCCCTCTTCCCCAGTCATTCCTGCGCCATCTGATGACAGAGTGTTTGCCTTTAGCAAATGTCCCTCACTTGGGAGCATACCTCACTAATTTATCACTTTTTACCTTCCCTGGAGGAGAGGAGAGCTTCTCTCAGGTTGGGTTGAGGTTGGAGACCCTGGTCCCTGGAGGTAATTTTGGAGCAAGACTGGACCCTGGACCACCCTGCCCTACCTGTTACCTTTTCTTATATAGTGATACAGATAGACTATAGGCATAAAGGTACCTCACAGGTCAAGAAGATGCATGGTAGAGGTAACCACTGTGAACGCCGGAGCCTTGATGCCATGTGAGATCCAATGATTTTTGCATAACCCTGCAGAATAAGTGGGAAACAAGGAAGACTGAATTAATACTTGAGGTTGCCTTTCCCACCAGCAAGATGGTGAAAGTGGGACTTTGGGGGTCAGGGTTCAGTTGATTTAGAGAAAATTAAGAATCGTAACATTAATTTCACACCTATGGTAGTGAACTATATTCCATAACTCCTATCTGTCTAACCAGTTCTATTTTCCTCTGAAGCCATCTATAGTCCAGTAGGAAATTTGCCATAGTCACTGAGTTGGTCTTCCCATATTCTCTCTCTCCTTCAACGTGTGTATATGGCAGTCACAGTGGGATTTTTAAATGCACATCCACATGCCTCTGCCTTGATAAGACCACCACTGCTTGCCGGGCTTACAGACGCTCCAGTGTTAGCTCCCGCCTAACTCCCCAGCCATCCCCTTCAACCCCTCATCCTCTGGGTCATGCTGCTGCTGTTTTCATCAGGGCCAATGTTAACTGAGTTCTCACCACTACCAGGCACTTTTCATCGCCCCATTTAGTCCTCACACCTTAAGAAGTAGTTTCTATGATCATCCTCATTGTGCCAACAAGGTCACTGAGGAAGAGTGAAGTTACTTGGCAAGGGATACTAAACCAGGAACCCCAAATCTGGTCCGACCCCATCTTTCCCCACTCAGGAAATGGTACCACCAGTGACCCAGCCCCAGAAAGCCAGAAACCAAGGAACCATCCTTGATCTCCTTCTTTCCATCACTTCCATATGCACTCCAGCAGCAAGGCTTATAGATACTACCTTCAAAATACTTCAGATTCACACACTTCTTCCTTTCCCTGCTATCACCCAAGTCCAACGTACCATCACCTCTCACTGGAATACTCCAGTGCCTTCCTCACTGGCTTGTCTGTTCAACTCATGCCATGCATGCATTTCTTCTTCCTCTGTCCCGCCTTCCTTCCTTTCTCCCTTCCTTCTTTTCTTTCTACTCCCACCTTTGTTCTTCCTTCACTTTTTTTTTAAAAAATGTAGATTTTACTATTTTTTGCATATGGCAAGGCCAGCAGATCAGGAGATAATTGCCATTAGAAAGATAGCTTGTCATTCACAGTTCCCAAGAGAGGATATATTGTGCCATGCAGGGCCACAGAGAAAAGTGCCAATGTCAGTCAGGAGGCAGAGGGAGCAAGGGGAAAAGGGGACAAGAGCCTTTATTGTGGTTTCTGTAGGAAGGAACAGACACGGCAGGGTAAGCAAGAAGGGAATTGACTAGTTTGAAGAATCTCAGCAGACTCGGGGTACAGGGACATCTCTGATTGCCTGGTGCCTGGTCCAGGGGTGATCAGAGTCTGGAGTGACTAATGGCTAGAAGTGCTGCAAGAGCCGTGATAGACCAATAAAGGAGGTGGTTGCAACGTGAGCTGTGGGTTGGTCAGTTCGTGTGTGCAAAGAGCACTCTGCAGGTGACTTGTTCACTATCTCCAGGGAATGGCGAGTGCTGGGAGGAGCAGTCCCTCCAGATTCAAAAAGGCCCCAAACTGTCAAAGCATCTGAAATACCAAAAATGAAAAGGCATAATTTACGTTCCTCCCTACTTTTCCTTTTTCCTTCAGAACAGTTTTTAAAGAAAATCACATTTCTTAATGCAGTTGAAATCCATACACATTTCTCCCACAAAATTTTTCATTCTCCATAATATGTCTGCATAGTTTTAGACCTTGCAGGAGTGATATCATTATTATATGATTTAAATGTGCATGTACATTTGTCTGTGTGTGTGAATCTGTTGTTTTTTTTTTTTTTTTGTGTGTGTGTGTGTGTGCAGTTTCCAAAATGCACATAAGAAGGCAAAAATAGATGGTTTTGAGAATAACAATATTCAACTGAAGAGAAATTCCCAAACTTGAAGATTTGGGTCTTCAGTCTGATAGTGCTACTAAAGTCTTCAGACATAAAAAAGTTTACTACTCAAATACTCCTGCTAAAAACAAACTAAACCAATAAAATTATGCTAAACAATATATCCCAGAAACATGAATCCAGAAGAAAGTAGAAGAAGGTGAAAACAATAATTAATAGAATAGTTTTTATTTATCACTGACTGATTAAAATATCTGTTTTCCCTAAATTAACAAAAGACAGAACTAAAGGAAGAAAGGGAGGGGTATTCCATAAAGTTAAAACATGTTAAAAGCATGTTAGATAAAATCTGATTTTGTTTAAGAGGATGTAAACACATTAAGTATCTTTAGAGAATCTGTAAAATATACATAGCATATAAAATGTATATATGATATATGTAGCCATATGTATGATTAAAATTTGTAAGTATAGGGGCCTGGGGAGATAGCTCAGTCGATAGAGTGTTTGGTTCAATCCCCAGCACCCCCAAAAAAAATTGTAAGTACATATCCATGCTTTTCTTGTTTTTACAAAAAAAAATAGGGTCATGATGAACTTATTGTTCTTCAACTTAATGTTTCCCTTGATACACTCTAGCCTATCTCTAGGATGATCATGATCTGCTAATGTGGATATTCTGGATCTTACACTGAGTCCCTTGTTGAAGAACAGGCAAGTTCCTCCCAATTTCTGCATTTTAAAAAAGTTCTTGCACTGGACATGTGGTACACACCTCTTATTCCAGCTACTAGGGAGACTGAGGCAAGGAAGATCACAAGTTCAAGGTCAGCCTGGAAAACTTAGCAAGACCCTGTCTCAAAATAAAATTAAAAGGGCTGGGGATGCAGCTCAGTGGTAGAGCACTTGCCGAACATGTGTAAGGCCTTGGGTTCAATCTCCAGTCACATACACATCCACACACTCATGTCCTTTCACATGTATTTTGCACATTTTTTTAAAACAGATTCAAGTCACAGTGAGGTTTGCTTGTGGAACAAAACAAAGATGGTGAGCATTTTCCATGAAACTCAGGATATTCCACATAGCTATCCAGACTGCCATCTCTCCCTGGACAGCAGTGATACTCAGAAACCCCCAAATCTGGCATGTCCTGAGCACTGCCAGCAGGGCACTGCAAGCAGCTGTCTTTGAGAGGGCCTGCACACTCTTGTTTGCCTTGACCCATTTCTTCTAACCATTCCTTAATACCCATCTGAGAGTGCCCATGTGTTGGGGTCTGTTCTATTCATAATTATTTTTATTTGAGTATTTCTAAGACTAATATTTGCAGTCTGTAAAAATAAAAAAAAATTAAAAAGAATAGAGAAAAGATACTCATATTAAAGTATATGTGGTAGCTTAAAAAAAATGAAAATAGTTAACAAAAAATGGTGTGATAAGATCCGCCCGTGTCTATCTGTCTGCCCGCAGCACCCCCCACCCTCTCTCTGAAGAAACTCACCAACTTCCTGCTCCCTGTGAATGTCCCACACTCCAAAATAGCTTGTGCTCCTCTCCAGTCCACTCACTCTGTGTTCTACTGTAGCCAAGAACTCTACATTTTTCCTCAGGCCTGGGAGAAAGACTTCACTTTTTCGAAAATCGCTTGGTCACCTTGTTCAACATTGGGAGGTGGGCTTAATATTAAATTATTTAATTATTTGATTAGGTAATCTGCTCACCTGGCTGAAAGCTCAAGACATTTTCAGGAAAATGAATGGAACCAAAGACCATATCATGTTAAGCGAAATATGTTAAACTCAGAAGATTAAGGGTCCTGTGTTTGGAACGTAGAAAGAATAAAGGAAAACAAAGATAGGATGAATCTCCTAAAAAATCAAAGGGAGATGTGCAGAGAAACGGGACCAAAGGGTGGGAGGTAGGGAGGAAGAGGAGGAACGCTAGGGAGTGATATTGGCCAAATTAAATTGTTATATTGTGGGCATGTATGAATATGTAATGACAAATCCCATCAGTATGAAATTTTATATATATAAGATAAAGTTGTAAAAGTTATAAAATTATATAAAGTTATTCAGAGTATTTTCTTTCTTCCATTCTTTCTACCACTCACATAGGTCCTGCTTCCCTAGAAAATAAATACATAGTTATTAGTTTTTCCTGTATCCTTCCAGAGATTTTTAAATTTATATATATAAAGAAGCAATGCAGTATTTCCTCATCTTTCACTCAGATGGTAGCATGCTGCATTCCTTTCCATATTTACTGAAAACACACAAGTTGCTGGGAGTGGTGCTATGGAGGCTGAGGCAGAAGAATCGAAAGTTCAAAGCCAGTCTCAGCAATTTAGCAAGGCCATAAGCAACTTAGCGAGAACCCTTTTCAAAATTAAAAATTGTACTAAAAGGACTGGGGACTGTGTCTTGTAATAATATATATACACCATTATATCTATCTGCATGCCTGTTCACAACTTATTTAACCTGATCCCAACTGATGGACTTGAGGTTGTTTCCAGATGTTTCCTATACAAACATTGCTACAAGAAGTAACCTTGAACATATTGACTAATCTAGTTATCTCATCAACAAGAAGATTTCTGCAGAATCTAAACCAGTGCAAAATTTCTGTCCTTGTGCAATAAATAAATTCCATATTCTGTATTGGTCATCTGTTTCTCCCCATTCACAGAAACAGCACCACAGAATATTGAGATGCTTGACATCTAAACAATGTGAAGACCTATTGCCTTTTCTGCTCTCCAGTGACTTTTGCAGATTAAAGCAAGAAAAATGACTTAATCCATATCCCTCCCTATGGCGATGTTATAAAATGTGGGTCTGAGAGAGTATGGCAAATTAGATGATGGCTTTTTTATGTTAGTTGTCCTTTAAATTATTAGCAGTATTAATATAGTACAATATTCACATAATTAGCAAGCCTTGTGAATTTATTATATATACTTATTCTTGTTCTTTTTAATTACCCAGCAGTCTAGTTGGAGGTAGCATGGTGATTCAAATGATGGTTAAATGTGTCAGATGATGACAAAATGCACCAACCTGCCAGAGTGGAGAGAAGCAAAGCCTAGAAATGCCATAAGATTTTTTTATCCCATTAAATGCACAAAACTTTCTCAATGTATTATTCATGTTATAACCATGGCACAAACAAAACGTGATTTATTGACTATTTTAATACAGCCTGCTAATGCTATGCAATAAAGTGTATTTTAATATTTAATATAATCTGTGAATTTTGAACTTTTTCAGGAAAGATTTTGTGGTTTTAAACTAAATTAAATACAATGGGTGACAAATGAGTCCCTCTCAGCATCCCTAGAGGCAGGTTGAGCTTTTTCAGATAAACCAGAAATCAGAAACTGGTCTTGGTTTGGTGTTGAAACAGTTGTGGAGTAGGGGTCATGAACCTGTTTTAGAAGTGAGCTGATTAAAAAAGCTCATCTGTTTATGCAGATCAGATATTTTTGAGGTCAAGATCATGAGCCTGGTTCCTGGACAGATCCTGTAACCACCATAGTGAATAGATAAATTTTGGTTGTGAAGGATGCATTCTTTGTTCTTTTGGTAATAGTGCATCCATTTTGTGTTTCTGTTTGTTGTTGTTATTGTGTGTGTGTATTTGTGTGTGTGTGTGTGTGTCTGTGTGTGTCTGTGTGTTTGTGGTTCTAGGGATTGAACCCAGAGCACTTAAATACTGAGCCACATCCCCACCTCTTTTCATTTTTTATTTTTTTACTTTGAGACAGGATCTCACTAAGTTGCTGAGGGCTTCGTCAAGTTGCTGAGCCTGGCTTTTAATTTATAATCTTCCTGCCTCAATCTCCCCAGCCACTGAGATTACAGGTGTGTGCCACTGTGCCCAGTGCACTTCCATTTTTTATCAGATAATGAAATGCTTTGCATTGGCATAGAGCTTAGTGGGAATACAGGCATTCTGCTCTCCTCTAAGGGAGAACATATGACACAAACCAGGCAGTGAGTGGCCTCCTGTATCAGTCTGGTTTGGTTTGATAACATAAGCAACTCCCAATTTTCAGTAACTTAGTGTAATGGTTTATTTCTTTCTCATATCACATATTCACTCAGAGTTAAAAGGGGGATCTGCTAATTATAGTTCCTCTGTCCAGGTTGATGCAGGTTGCATTTCAATACATGTTCTCATGAGGGCCAAGACAACAGAAAACTCTGCAGGGTCTTAGCTCGGCATAAAAGACACCCCCCGCCCCACCATGGTCACATGTTCTTTCTGGTCTAAATTCACTGGACAGAACAATACACAAAGCCCCAATCAAGCATAAAGGATCAAGAAGTACAAGCTGCACATGGTGGTGCATGCCTGTAATTCCAGTGGCTCAGGAGACTGAGTCAGGAGGATCATGAGTTCAAAGCAAGAGCCTAAGCAACTCAGTGAGACCCTGTCTCTAAACAAAATATATAAAAGGGCAAAAAAGAAGAAATACAATACTCTCATAATCACCCACAATGGTAGAAAATTACATTTGGTCAATAACACTAACTCCTGACTGCCACACTTCCTCTCTGCATTTTGATTGTGAGCAGCAGAAGTATTCCAAAAGAACACCTCTCTTTGGAATCCATTTGTCCCATAGAGGTAGGTACCTGCACCATTCTTCAGAGCATCCCCTGCTGTTGGAGTTCCCTGGTGCTGCTCTTCCTCCCAAATTCTTGCACTGTCCTATGTTCTTCCAATGGGTCCCATTTATACCTGAGTAAACCAGAGTCAGATTCTATTTCTCACAACCAAAAGAACCCAAGGCATCCAAACATTTTATCAACATGGCTCCGTATGGTCCTCCCCGCCCTAACCTTCCATCTCTGGAGCTTGTGGCACAAGCTTTTGTCCTACAAAAGCAGCACTCATGGCACTAACTGAGCAAGGGGGAGTATGGGAGATGGTGGGGTTCACTTCAGACAGCCATCAGAATCTGTCCAAACCACCATGGTTACCTGCGACAACGGCTGAGGGAACATCATTTAGACACCAGGAAGTTGAGGACCCTGCACACACCCTGCTATAGAAGAATATTTGAGACAAAAGAGACCTGAGAGGTGATCTTGCCTTACCCTTGCCACATGGCTATTTAGTAGCAGAATCTTAACTCACATCAAAGGAAGGTATACCTAAGAGGAAAGTAGAACATAAAAAGTAGTCATAATCTGTGTACACCTGAACTGCTGGTGCCTTGTAGGGGACTCCTTCGGCCTCACTCTGGCTTTAGTTAGTCCTACTTTGGCCCTGCTTCTCCCAGAGAAGACCCAACATGCAGTCAAGAAGCTCAGTGTTCTGCTAAATCTTCCAAAGATTAGTTCCTTTCTGTCTGAATCCAATGAGCACTAAGAAAGATCACAAACTATGACCCATTGTCTTAAAAAATGAGAGGTCAAACACTTAGCAGTTAAATTTCTATGTAAGTCAAAGTTTATAATTTATCCCCAAGGGCAGGAAGAATCTTCTCCCCCAGTGACGGAAGCATGTATGTCAACCCAAAATATACTTCATGTTGCAGGATGGGAAACTAGTTTATATGCACGTGTACACAAATTTCCACACATCAATCAACAAAAATAATGTATTAGTCCTGAATAAGAATAAATAATGAAAAATATAGATTTTCCCTGCATCTTCTGAGTCAGGAGCACCAAAGATCTTCTACTGTAAAATTAATCACTGTATTGGCACTTATAGATGCTTTTGATAGCACAAATTCCATTTCACACCCTGTCTCTGGGAGGGTGTGCCCCAGGTAGACCTTAATATCTTTTTGAATCCCCCACAAACTACAAATTTTGCAAAGATATATTTTCATTACTTGAATTAGTAAACCACCTTATATTACATTTTAATTTGAGAAATGAAAAATTGTAATGTTAAACATGATTTCAGGGAAAAATAATTCTAAATAATTTTTGGGGGGGATTAGGTAAGCCAAATTCCAAATAATGAAGTGAAATAAACTGATGTTAGAAGAATTAAGAATGTAAAAGTTTTTAAAAATTATGTTAAAGACACCATCAAGAAAGATAACTAACAAAATGGGAGAAATATTTGCAAATTATGTATACAATAAGTTTTATATCCAGAATCTATAAGGGGCTCTTACAACTCAACACTAAAAAGACAACCCAATTTAAAAATGGGAAAAAGATTTGAGCGGATATTTCTCCAAAGAGAGTGACCATAATAAGCACAGGAAAAGATAATCTATATCCTCAGTCATCAGGGAAGCACAAATCAAAACCACAATGAGATTCTACTTCATACCCAGAAGGAGAACTAAAATTAAAAAGACAGACAATAGGTAGAATGATGGATGTGTGAAGAAATCAGAACTCCCAGATATTGCTTATGGGAACACAGGATGGGACAGTCCCTTGGAAAACAGCCTGGTGGACCCACAAAAAGTTTAACATAGATTTAATTCCAAGTAAACATAGGTTTTCTACAAACGGGTTGCTGTGACTCAGTAAGAATTAACAACATACATGCACACGAAAACCAATAAACAAATATTCACAGTGATATTCATCATAGACAAAGGGGAAGCGCCTCAAATGCTCATCACCTGATGAAGGGACAAACAAAATATGGTATCTATACATTTGATCCAGCCCTAAAAGAATACAGTGCACACAGGCTACACCATGGATGAATCTTGAAAACATGATGTTAAATGAAAGAAGGCAGATATAAAAGGTCACATATTGTAGGATTCAATTCACATGAAATATCCAGACTAGACAAATCCAGACACAGAAAGTAGGTTAGTAGTCACCCCGGGCTAGTGGAAGGAGAAAATGAGAGTGATTGTTAATAGATATGGTTTTTTGGGTGGGTGATTAAGCGCTCTGGAATTAGTTATAACAGAAGTACAATCTTATGATTATACTAAAACTTACTGAACCTTTAAAAGTGAATAGCATGTGAGTTATATTTCAATAAATCTGCTATTTAAAAAATAGTTACAGTTGCTTGCTCTGTCTCTCCCAAAGGTGCTTCTGTCATGTTATGATGCAGCATGGTCCTCGAGGGTTGCCATAGCCTGTATTTTGGACTCTCAGCCTCCAGAACTGCAAGCCAAATAAATGTCTATTCTTTATAAATTAACAATAATAATAATAATTACAATAATGAAGAAGAAAAGAGAGGAGAAAGATGAGAAAGTGAGAGGGACTTATACTCTCTTTAAAATCCAGCATTTTCCAAAGTAAACCCCTTGAAGTCATCCTCAAAAAAGGGGGTCCTGTGTAGGGTTGCCAGACAAAATATAGACCTGGTAAAATTGAATTTTCAGATAAACAATTAACATTTTTAGTAAAAGGAGGTTTGGGTTTTGTTTTTTTTTTTTTACAAGATTTAGAGATATTAAATGCCAATGAGCATTTCAAATTTCTGAGAGGAGTTATGGTCTGCACACAATTGGGTAGTTTCCCTCTGTAGTGGTTAATTTGAATTATCAACTTGATTGGATTAAGAGATGTGGAAGATTAAGAGGCTTCTGTGTGTGTCTAAGAATGATTGGCATGTGGGATAGCAAACTGAAGTGGAGACCCTTCCTAAGCATGACTAGCACCATCCAATAGGATGGTGGCTTGAACGGAATAAAAGTTGGAAGAACAGGAAGCAGCAGCAGATGCAAGCTTGATTCTTCTTGATTGGGTTCTTCATTGCTGCCACGATCACCTGAGGATATCAGACTCTCACTCCTTCACTCTTCCAAAGTTGACTCTGCCAGTGATTTTCCAGGGAGTTTCCAGAAGCCTTCCATCTGAGACTGGGGTAGCACCTCAGTCTTGGGTAGCACCATTGATCCCTCTGGTTCTGAGGCTTCAGTCCCTTGGACTGCTACTGGTTCCTCCAGCTCTCCAGTCTACAGACGGTGTTGCGGACTATCCAGCTTCTGGTCATGTAAGTCAACCTAATAAATTCCCCTTTTTATAATCATACTCCTGTTAATTCTGTTCCTCTTGAGAACCCTGAGTAATACACCCTCAATTTAGCAGACCACAGGGCAAGGGTTGCCAGATTAAGCAAATGAAAATGCAAATAAAAATTTGAATTTCAGATAAATTATGTTTTATTTAAGTATGCCATAAATAATGTGCATAATATACTTATACTAAAAATTATTTGTTTTATCTAAAATTGAAATTTTACTGGGTGAATTTTAACTGCCAACCCCTATTTAGGGAATTTATTAATTTATCTTTTGATAGGTCTGAAGTAAAGGCACAAGAACTACATTTGTAAAAAGACCCTACTTCATGTACCTGATTGGTCTAAGAGTAATAAAATTAAAATAGAGTTCATGTATGTATGTGAGGGTGTGTGTGTGTGTGTGTGTGTGTGTGTGTGTGTGTGTGTGCATGTGCATACACCAGCAAATATGCATCTGTGTGATTTGGGGCTGGGGGTAGTGTTTGAGAGTGGGGTTACCCAGAAATCCAGAGCCCTGATCCAAAACTCCTAATTACTTCAGAATTCTTGAAACCTCAGCCTCCTTTTCCAATAATTTATTCCACACAGATTCATCTTTTAGGAGTCCGTTTGACAGTGCTTAACCGCTACCCACATTGTACATGCTCATAACCAAAAGACAAGTCCCCGTCTACCATTCTGTAGCTTAGAAATGCACAAGTTATACAACATCTGGAATCCACCCAAGGAAAAAAAAAATGCCAGCCTACAAATCTAGTCTGCTGGAGGCAGAAACCATGTGCTTGGAATCATTAAAATTACATCTCACTTTGCCACAGTGCAGCTCAGACCCCCTGCCGAGGGCCAGATAAGCTTGCTGGGAGAGATCCACTTTTGTGGTGCTGAATGAAGGGGCCACACACCTCTAGGTTAGTACCTGTCGAGGTTTAATACCTAATTACCGTCCTCAGATTGCCTCTCAGCACCCATTACCAGCACTCAGCAGTTTCAGACAAGGTGATGGGATTTAAGATTAGGACAAAAGAGAAGTCACTTTTTGGTTTCAAGTGCTGGTCTCCTTAGAATATTATCATTCAGCAAGATTTAGGAAGCAGTATTCTCGATTTCTACAGAAGCCTCTCCTCGGAATCAGAGAAACATTAAACATTTAAAAATACGACTGGGAGTGATGGCACACACCTGTAATCCCAGCAATTCGGGAAACTGAGACAAGAGGATCACAAGTTCGAGATCAGATTTAGCAACTTAGTGAGAATCTAAGCAATTTAGTGAGACCCTGGTCTCAAAATAAAAAAATAATAAAGGGTTGGGGATATGATTCAGTGGTTAAGTGCTGTTGGGTTTAAATCCCCAGTACCAAAAAATAAAAGTAAAATATAAATTCCATTCGTCCTATTGGAGTAAGAAGGGATTAATCTATCTGGGTTTTGTTGGTTTTATTTTATGCCTGCCGTGAGTTTAACTGTCCATCTTCAGCATGAAGCCTGAAACTCACCCATGACAGACACACTCCAAACTACAGTAATGATGAATCTCAGAAGCACCAGGCTCATTCGGAACAACAGATGGACTGTCCAGAGCCCCAGGCCTGACCTGGGGTGCCTTGGGTGAACTCCATTGTCACTGGTCTGTCCATGATTGAGTGAAAGGACTTTTCTTAATCACGATGATGGCCATTGTGGGGAAACGAGGTAGGATTCTTTCCCCTGTCTGGCTGCCAGGTTAGCTGCTTCCCAGAAAGCACACAGGATGGGAAGGAGGGAGGAAAGAGGGAGGGGCAAAGGAGAAGGGAAAGGAGGGGGTACACAGGAGGAAGGAAGAAGAGAAAGATCACAGGGAGAGGAGGGGCACAGCAAGGAGGGAGAGACCAGCTGTAAGACAATAGAGAAGTGATCATTTAAAGTCATTATCAACTTACTGTGAATTCCAGATGGAGTTTCTGGAAGCTGCAGTCATATTTCTTCTTAGGAATTCACCCATGTAACAAATGTTCTGTGGGACAGGGCACTGTTCTAGGGGATGCAGATATACCCCCTGAAAACAACAGTTTGCATTCTAATAAGGTGAAGAAAACAATAGACAAGCAAACAAGCAAATAGGACAATTTCAGACAATGTTGTGCTAGAAGGAAATAGTACCAACATATGATGGAGTCAGGAGGGGACGGAAACTTTGGACAGGGAACAGAGGGCAGAGAGGCCACTTTGCAGGATTTGTCAGAGGGTAGAGAAGGAGTCAGCTGTGTGTGACCCTGGAAACCAAGCAAGGTCTGGAAAGGAGCATGTGCAAAGTCTCTTAGGAACCAAAAGGCTCGGCAGATAGGGCAATGACACAGAGGTCAATGTGGCCAGAGGGTATCATGCCGGAGGACAAGTTAGTGTCCAACTGTGTGCAGCCTTGTAAGTGCTGACATGGAGCTTTGATTGCTTTAATTTGGGGCAACATGAAGAATGTGCCTGTGACCAGACATATGGTCAACCTCTCTTGATAAGAACACATTGGCCTTGATGTGACTTGTTCAATGAGGCCTCCATTCCAGGATTGATTCTGATGACCATGATGGAGCAAAGATGTAGAGGCTCTGCATGGGTACAACATGTGTCTCACGAGTTCCAACATCAGGGACACCTGCTTCCACATGCAGAGGAAAGGCAGGTCTGATGTGTGTGTTACAGATGACAAAATTTACACCTGTTGTTGCCTAGATGACTGCTTCCAAAGGGACATCAGGAGTCCAACTGGCTGCCTAGGCAAGGCCTCAGAGGCAAGAAGAAGGGAGTCCATTCCTATTGGGGTCACTCTGATTGGGTCAAATTCTGGTCCTCTCCTCAGAGGTTCTTATGCCTGGTGAAATCCTTCAGCTATCAAGTGCTAGATGCCAACTGTTTAGCTCTCCCCAGGGTCAACCCTAGAGGCTGACCAAAACCAGAATACTTTTGCCTAGTGGGCAGGACAATCTCACCTGCCCTAGGGATAGCTAGGAATCTGTATGGGTTAGAAGTTTACCACATGGCCCAGGGTAAGGCCAAGAGACTGGCAGTTTCACAATTTTTAGTTAGTTCCAAATGGGTAAGAATTTGTTCCCCAGTGAAGTTCACATCTTGGGTGGATGTACAGAATTTCTATCCTTGGACAGTACTTAACACACACATTCAAATTCACATCACCCAACTTTCTTTTTTTATCAACCACTACAAGCACCATTCCGTCCAAGGAAATATGTTCTGCTGGAGAAAACACTCATGAGGACTCAGAGACCTGGGACCTGCCTTCAAACTTTACCATGTACTAACCATGTGACTTCAGACAAACAAACCACCCTCTCTGAGTCTCCTTTTCTTTAACTATAAATTAGCTCAAGCAATTCCCACCTCATAGGACTTGGCATTAGGATGAGATTTAACATACACACTATTGAAACACAATGACAGATTTCCATGAGTATTTGCTTAGGAACTGAAATGTCCTGCTTCAGCGTGGTGGTCAGATTTAGAGAGCCCTAAGACCGCCCACCCATGGTTATCCTAGGGTTCTGAGGATAAAATCAAGAAAAAGAAGAGGAAGTTTTGCAGATGTGAAGGTTCCAGCAGAGAATTTGATTGCCCTAAGAGTCTCCGAAGACTGAGCAAAGAGGACTTTCACTGTTTTAAAAGAATCCAGATGTACAGATACAGAGCCACTTCCCTGATAGAATTTATGAGTCCAGCAGGCCCCTGACTGGGACAGGCATCTCATTCTGGGGAAAATTAAGTGTCAAATGCAGTATTGTAGAATTCTTCGGGCACCCATTGGCAGAGTTTTACAGTTATTCTGGTTCTGGCCCTTAGTTTGCTTGTCAAAACATTGACTTTCCTATGTGCCTCCTAACAGGGCAAGAACTAGGCAATACCAATGAGTAATGCATCTCTTAACACCTCAGTTGGAAAAGATTAGACACCTCAGACCCTGATTCTATTTGAGTTTGGGGGCAGTAATGTGACACTGAAGTCATTTGCTCCTTGTCACACCAGGAGAACTTTATGGTTTTTCAAGCTAGTAAAAGACTTTCCTCAGATGAATCAAGCTTCCAGAGTTGAGATGTTTAACATCACGCTCCAGATGAAAGAGGAGATCTATGGACAGATCCATCACACTCACTGCTTGTCCCCACAGAAACAGAAAGGTAGGAAATGGTTAGTGAAGTTCTACAGAATGGTTTTAAACCAATGGGCAGCAGACAGAGCCCAGCTCAGCAGCTTGAGTTATTACTAAAGGCAGCTAAACACATGACCACTGAGTGCACATAGTAGTTTGGGTTCCCCTCAAAGGCAGTCCCTGAGACAGACTCATAACTCAGAGAACATGGGTGCAGGTGGTTGATTTGGGATGTGACCCCAGGGAACAGGAGTGAGGAAGCAGAAGAACATCAATCAACGAGTATAATGGAACTGTGCACCATTGGGGGAAGTGAGGGTCTGATCCTATTAGGGACTTCTGGAGAACTGGGTAAGATGGACCTCAGAGATGGCCCTCTGAGGGATGGGGTGTTTATCCCTCACACTGTTCCTTCTTGGTAGAGGGTCATCCCTGTGTGTCAACCCTCCTGCACTTCTAGACTCAAAACTCAGAGAACTCTGAGTTAGAAAAGCAAATGCTCTATGACGCCTGCCTGACATGGGATCCTGGTGAAGTGCCTGGCATAGCAGAACCAAAGTGCTGATGTTGGCTGGGCCTGGGAATGTGGCATGGGGCAAAAGAATCACCTGCAATAGGATCTGTGCCCCATGGTGTGCTGAGCACTAAATGAGGGCAGAGGATATTTTAAAAAATAAAATTTTAAAAAATTGAACAATTTGACCAACTTCTAGGACAGTTTGGAACAGATAAGTGACCCTCAGGGCCCCAGATAGTATCCCAAGTTAGAACCGAACAACAAGAAGAGAAGATGCTATTTTTTAAAGCAAAAATTGACTGCAATGGCTAAAACACTCTTAGGAAGAGGCCAGTTCTTCTTAGGGGTGGGTGGCCTTTTTGTTTAGAAAAATACTTCAGAGGATCTTTTTGTGTGTGTGAAAATATAGGCCTGAGGCACAGCAGGAAGGAGAGAGAAAGAGAGCTAAGCTCTGTATTCAGTGCGATTTTTGTCTTCTTTGTTTGACAGGACCTTAGGATGGGAAGAGAAGAGGAGAGGGGAAGGGAGGGAAAGGGAAAGGACAGGAGAGGGGAGGGAGGAGGGAGGGGAGGGAAGAGGAGAGGAGGGAGCTTGGGAAGTAAAGGATGACTGCATCCAACTGGTGGGGGTGGGTCAGATCTCAGAAGGAAGACAGACGGGTAGATGGTCCCTGTTGAAGAGATGGAAAGGAAACTACTACAGGGCCATGACAGAATGAAAGACCCATTTCAAGCTGGTACTCATTCTGTGATATGCTGATATTAACCATCTAGTATTCCCGAACTGTCAGTATGAGACATCTCAGCCTCTCGTTAGCAGTACTTTGGGGAACAAAGAACATTTAGAGTGATCTGTTGCAGAGAGAAGGTTATGGTCACAGGAAGGAATAGAGTGGGCAGCAAAAACTCATCAGGGCCAAGTACCCTGGGATTGTGGGTTCCCCTAAGAATGCTTGGAGAAGTAATAATGACACCAGATATCTCACATTATAGGGAACAGCGGTTTGGATCTGCTTGTTTGAAGCTGAAGAAAACCATGACCCAGTAAGCCCAAAGAAAACAAGACACCTTAGGTTATGATTCAAATCATTTTGGCACCACAAGTACCACTGCCAAACACACAAACTCATGCCAGACAGTGGGAATTCAGAGGGCACACGTGCTGCCACTGCCCTTAGGTCATACCACTGTCCTGGGGTGATAATGTCAGCAACTAACATGGTCAATAAGTGACTGTGGAAACCAGGAGGAAGGCTCAGTAGACCACAATGATCATGGAAGACCTTTAGGAAAAGGGACATTAGAATTCTGACTTGAATAACAAGAAGAAATATTGTTAGGCAGAGAATATTGATGGGACAGAAGAAACTGTGGACAAAGAAAAAGAATGCCATGTGGAATGGAAATTCCCTCACATGGTTTTCTCTAGTCCACTAATGACACACGAATGTCACCTTCTGAAGCAGTCATGGGCCTGGGAGGAAACTGAGGCTCAAATAGTTCTTGAAGAAAGTTTAATGAAAGAATAAGTTTAATGAAAGGATAATTCATAAGATAGGGAAAGGTAAAGAGATATGGTAAAGTACACAAGGTCCGCAACTATGCAAATCTTGACTGCCCAACTTCAGGGTGCAAAGGCAGAAGATGTACCATGGGGAAGAGGCTACCAGGAGCTGGAGTTTTCATTCAGTCTAGCGGGAAGGAAGCAGAAGGAAACTCCTGATCTCTCTCTTCTATCCTATCAGCGCTACCCATTGACCAAACCCAACTGGAAGCAGAGGCCATGTGAGTCAGTCCACACAGTCTTAAGACCTGGACTATGGCAGAAGTATGAGCAGGAGGGGCTTACAGAGAAAATCAAGCATACTTGCTAACAAGTCAGCCCTCATTCTTCTCCAAGTTGTCCAGCATATACTGGTTTCAAGCACTGAAGATGCATTCTGCTTTTAGGAAGGAGAACAGGAGAGTTGTAGACTCTGGGAAGATTGTACTGACTGTCTCATGATGTGATGTCCTTTACCTGACTCCTGCAGGAGGCCTTATTGCTCAGGGGAATTCAAAAAAGAATCTCAGTGCTCTTAGACAGAAAGCTGGGATTATGAAGAGAAAATATATATATGTGACTTGCACAGATCACAAGCAGCCTAGAATTTTAGAAGTTTAAAATAAACTGGAAATTATCTCAGAGTCGAACTGGGAGTGCCCTGAAAGAACCAATCCCATCAGCAACCTGGGAGGCTGTGTGGCACCCAGAGTAAACACAAATCTTACTTTTAGGTCAAGTTGTCCAGAAACTGATTCTGAGAGGGTGATTTGTGAACTCTCAAGAGAGAAAACAGTGGGGAAACAAGGACTATGACAGGGAGAGGCCAGTGAGAGGTGGAGTCCAAGTGAGAGGCCAGTTTGGGTGGAGTCCCAGTCTTAGCCTGATCCCGTGGGGAGCTCTGGAGCATAAATTGCTCTTCACAATTTGTGCCTCCTTGAAGCCAAACAGCTAGACTCTCTCACCCTTCAGCAGCCAGTCATTGGTCATAGACCTGGTAAGAAATATCTGGAAACCACTGGATACTTGAGATACTTTTTTGCTTGCAACTGAAGTGCCTCCAGGAGCCCACAGGGAATCCTTAGAAGGCTGGAGGTGCTGTCAATTGAAGCAATGCTCCCAGCTGCTGGAGGGTGTTTCTACAGAACTCAGAAGAATAATCCAGGGAAAGAGGCAGGAGGCTCCAAACAGTGTCTGCTCTGAGGCCTGTCACCCTGGGTGCCCTGGAAGCTGGGTTTGCTCTGCTTTGTTTATCTGTGTAGCAGTTAAAAAGGTGCTAAGATGCTGCAGTCCCAGGCTGCCACAAAACTTATTAGGGAGGGGACTTGGACAAGGACTTAATACTGGGCCTCAATTTTCTCCTCCACTAAACGAAGATCTACAATTTCTGCTTCTACCTCATGGGATGATTGTAGACATCAAATGTAAAAGTACCATGAAGGATAAAAATCATATGTATGTGACTTTTTGGTCTGCACCATCAGAAGCTCATGTTGATGCCAGGATCCCCTGAGCTCTTTGACTGCAAAAAAATCCACTGCACTGAGGAGCTTGAGGAAAGCCTTCCCATTGCACCTCACCATCACCATTGCTCAGAGAGATACCAGAAGTATTGTATTATAATACAGTCTTACTCAAGGAGCCACTCAAAAATGCACACAGGATTCACTCAAATATTTGCTGAATTAAAAAAGAACGACTTGGCAGGACATTTCTGAACTATGAAGTCACTTCTTGAATTTCTAAACACTGATGATGTCCAAAAGGGACATCATCTACCCAAACCAGGCCAAAGTTGCTTCTGTGCTCAGCATTAAAAAAAAAAAAAAAGAATTTGCTCAGAAAATTTGTGGTTTAACAAAGAAGTAGGATGATGGTTAACCCACTGGATTCCAGTCCTGCTGTCCCTTCATGCTGATTTCATTCTGCATACTTGTCTTCTACCTGGGACCCTGCTACAAATAAGGCTACCGAGTCAATGACCTTGAGGAGCACTGCTGACTGACTGAAGTGTTGGAGACTGCCTCCAAGAACAACTGGTGCATGAAGGCAGCTCTGACAAAAGTTGAGAACTCAAAAGTGTGCATGATGAAGGAGATTTGCTGATTCAGCAATGGGAACCAGAAGCATTTGTACACTGGCAGCCAATAGCCCACTAATGTCTTGGATCAGAAGGACAAACAGCCACCAATTTACTAATGGGACCAAATAAATCCCAGACTGGTACAACCTGGAGTGGATGTACAGAGGAGGGTCTCCCCAAATGCAACCCTTCTGCATGTTGACAATAAGATAAAAAGGGAATATGTGCATTTCTATTTAGCTCTTCAGACTGGAGACCTGGCTGTATTAAACTGCAGATTTACTGTAGCCAGTCCTTGGATATTGCCTACCACTTAAAATGAATTGTTACCAAAATGTTCAGAGAAAACCATAGATTAAGTGTATTGACTATGTTTCTTCTTTAAGTAATAGTTAAAGGCAATAACAATGACGGAGCAGCCAAGTAGATATTTTCCCACCCATTATTAATAACAGCTTCTCAGCAGACTGATGGATGACGATCCCCATGATGGAGAACCAGCAGCACTTGCTCTGTGGCAGGGATATGTTACTTGGAAGGCTTGCAAGATATTTGATTTGAGAGATGCCTGACTGCTGATGGATGAGGACAGCCTGGAAGAAACACAGGGGCATCAACGCAGAGACTATAAAAAGAGAAGAAGAGTATAATTATTTTGTTTGTCTCCTTTCTCCTCTCACTCCTGAAAGAACCAGAAAGGAGCAAACAGAGTAAAACCACGGAAGTCATTTTACCTTTCTTGTGGTTCCTATTCCATCTAGTCACTAAAGCCATGGAAATGAAGACAGGGAAACATGGACATGGAGAAAGAGGGGCTCCACGCACCTGTCAGTTTCAGGAAAAGAGGAAAGAGGCTATGCTCCACACCGTCACTCAGGATCCAGGCTTATGGAGCCTCCACCGTCTCGTAGCTCATCATTAATCTGGAATGAGCAGCCCCCATCAGTGGAAGAGGGAAGTAAGAGGTAATTTAGGAATTTTCACTGGCTTAGTCCAGAAATGACACATTATTTACCTCCCATTCAATCTTCAATTGTTCCAATCCAGGTTGGTCTCCACCACTTATACCAACAAACATCCTTATTCCAAAAGTCAATGTTAATTCTCATTTTACCAAATCTCTGAACAACATCAATCCCAAACAACGATTTAAACACCACCCTTGCAAATCTATCCTGCTCTCAGCTTCTATGATGCCACTGTAAATGTTGGTGTTTCCTCAGGACAGGTCTTGGTCCTTCTCTCCCTCTCTCTATCTGCTATCCCCTTAAATATCAAAGCTATAACTTTGAATCCCAACTGTATGCTAATACATCTTAAACACAGACCCCAGTGCAGATAGCTGTTCCTAAGAGACCACTCTGAGTCAATATTGTCTCATTGTCTGATTTAAAAATCTAGATGGATGAGACACTAGTGAACAACTCCCTTTTGCTCAGCTCCAAGTGTAAACCATCCATGTATCTGGTCAATTCAACCTCCAAAATGCATCAAAGTAGATCTTGAATTATAATACTTGTTTTTATCTCCACTACTATTCTCAGTACCAACATCCTGACCTGGGAATACTAACAGCCATCTAGGGTCTCCTTTCTCCTACAAGAGCCTTGTCATATCCAGAAGCACCTAGGTTTTTCTTTAAAATGCAAACTGGGCCATGCCAGTCCCTGTTTAAATCCCTGGGCCAGCTTCTCAGTCCTTAAGTCCTAACTCCTTGCCATGGTCTGCCTGGCCCACATGACCTAGGTCCTTGACGCTGCTGCTGCTCAGTCTATTGCTCCAACCACAGCGGCTCTGGACCCTTCTCCACACATACTGGCCCATTTTCCTCATCGGGATTCATCACACTCATTGCTCTATCATTGAGCATGGTTGGTTCCTTCCCATCATCAGGATCTCAGCTAAAATATCACCTCCAGGGTGAGCTGGATGCACAAAGATATTAAGGTGGATTGTGGTGTCTTCTCAGTCTGCAGAGCACACTGTCCCGGCTGTATTAACATTCACCATCCCAGTCAGAGAGGATCTTGTCACATGGCAATCTCGCTGCCCCCTCCCGCACTATTGGTAAGCAGTGTGGAAGGTGGCAGCCCTTAGTAGCCTCTCTGGCATGAAAAGCGGGTCTTGACAGTCCTTCTGTGACCCATTTGCTAAGTCAGGTACCTGTCCTTGATTGCTCCTGGAACTCACCTGAACTGTTTGATTCTAAATACTTGCCTCTTGTTCTGAGAATTTTTTCTATCTTAAGATCAGAGACTCACTGATGGAGAAAATTTGGATTTGGAATTTGAGATCAAAAATAAATTTCACTTTTCACTTAGTCTAATCCTCTTGGTGGTCAGAGGGGGAAAAAATGTGTTAAGGTGAACACCCTATCTTTCTGTGCAGCACCCTTTGGCATTTAGGATATTTTTGAGTATATAAATCATGTGTTTACTCAGAAATATGCCCATAGCAGTTCCTGGGGATTTCTCAGATCCTCCCCACATCAGATACAAGGCAGCTGCTGCATGGTCCCAAGGCAATGCCCACCTGCTGCCAGCCCTGCCCACACACTCAACGCTGGGCTCCTGGCTGGAAGTGGGTCTTCCCCAGAAGCTCACACATGCTCCATGTGATGGGTCAGCAGGAGCTAGAGACACTGCAAGGGCCTGGCCAGCTGGCATTCCCAGGACTCAGCTCCCCTGGGGAAACATCTCCAAAGCCAACAGGGTCATGTACCATCAGTAGGGCAAGCAGAGAGCACTGTTCTCAGACCTGAGTGTAGATTATCATTCTGTTTTCCCTTCCTACACCCAGAGAAAGAGAATGCCAGGCAGATAACAGCCTGGGCTCGGAGCATAGGGAATTGAGAACAGGGCATCCTGGGGTCCAACTCTCAGACGTGTTTGTGCCTGCCAGCATCTTAGTTCCCACCTCTCTGTCCTGACTTTCATTTGGGAACTTCCCTCCCCTGCCATTAGCCCTGAGGCTTGGATGCCTTGCCCTTCCACCCTATGCCAACTCCTTTCCTGGAGCCGACCCGTGTCCCAAGACAGACCAACAGGACAATTCATCCCTTGGCCACAAACACTCAGAAGACAGGAGCAATGTGTTTAGGTGTGCAGACTAGCAGCTGCTACTTGGGAAGGCGGTAACTGGAATCCCTTGCAGGTGGCTGTTCATGCTGGGGCTGCCCGTATTCACCATGTGGAGGGACCCGCCTGCATGGGAAGCTAACAAGGAAGGAAGAAGAGCCAAAAGAAGCAAAATGCTGAGTCAGACACCATTTTTTGAGTCTCTGCAGCCAGCCATGCCTGGTAGAATTTTGGTGACATGTTCTGACACATTCCTTTCTTTGGGGTTTCAGACTCCTAACACCCCAGTGGTCCCTCCCCTCATGCAGGGCAAAATGAGCCTCATGCTGAAGTCAACTGGGTGCCATGAGCTGGGAAGACCAGGGCATCCTGACACCAGGCACTGAGACTGACACCAAGAAAGATACCTAGGGACTGAGGTTTTGGAAAGGCAAATGGGAGCCACAGCCTCAGTCCCTACCCAGGGCCACAGGTGTGAGTCCAGGGCTACATTGGACTCCCAGAGAGGGGCACAGGCAGAATCATTCCTCTGTGCTCTGGCACAATCTCTCATGTTCCCCTATAGCCTCATGCCTGCATCCCTCCCCCCACCCCACCCCTCTTTTCACAGTGGACCCCTATCTTCACTCATTTTCAACCCATTACATAGGATCTACCAGTTTTCTAGACATGACTAGAATGCCTCTTCCTCCAGGAAGACTTTCCTGACTAGAAAGCTCTCATCAGGGATAGGGAGCCCTTGTGACTTTAGTCACTGGGTCATTAGGGTGATCCCCAAAAGCACACAGTGCACATTGGATTAGATTCTGTCCTAGCCTACGTTAGGCTGGCTCTCCTCTCCCCAGACCAAGTAAGCTCAGTTAGCCAGCCAGCACCAGAGAGGAGTTACTTTTGACAGAAGAAACAGTTCTGCCTACTCAAGGAGAAGTCTTCCAAAACGTCAAGAATCAGTCCCAGGACCTTTATTACTATAAAGTGTCATGTTCTGGAGGTGAGGGAGTTAGGGATGCAAGGAAGAGAGGAAAGAGCTCAGTCTGTAGAAACTTGCGGACCTGAATTTGAATCTTGCTTCTGTCACTGGCTACCCGTATAACCCGGGCAATTTCTTGACATTGCTGAGCACAGTTTCTCATCTGTGGAACGAGGATAATAGTTTATCAATGGCCTAAATGAAAAAGCAGGACTGGAATATGACAGGTACTACATACATACTCCATGTTTTACTCTTGAAAGATCAGATAGTATAGTGGTGAAAAACAGTAACAACATCTGACCATCTTGAATATGGTCTATGTGCCTGGCACCATGCCAAATGCTTTACATTGTCATCTCATTTAACCTTCACTGCAATTTTATAAAGCAGCAAGATTCTTACTATCTTCAGTGAAGATGAGGAACCTGAGATTTAGGATCATACCTAAATTCAAACTCCTAATGATGACAGCTGGTTTCAACCCTGAGCCCACCTGTCCTCTATGAGGTAGCTGAGCTTAATCACAGGGCCACCATTGCAGTGGCTTGGTAGTGAAGAGCTCAAACTCAAAAGTCAGAGTTTCATACTTAACTAGTGGGTTCCTGAATCTCTATGCCTCAGATGTTTTCATTTTCCATCTATAAAATGAAGATAATAAGACTAGATGTTGTCAAATTCAAGACACCATCTATTGTAAGATGCAATATTGTTTTACATACCAATAAAAAATACATGATAGGTGTATCTAATAGGAGTTCCCACATAAAGTCAGAACACCATGAATGTACATATGAGTAAATGAGACATAAACCCATATCCCGGAAAAGGTGACAGGGAAACTAGCTTGTCTCAACTTTGGCACCAGATGAAGGGAGGGGAAAAATTATCCCCTGAGAGTTTGAACCACAAACTGGTCCTCGGATGGGTTTGAAGTCTCAATCCATACTACTCAGTGTCATCTAAAAGACTTGAAGCAGAGAATTTTATTTAAAAAAGCCTCAAGTGGGCAGCAGCCCCAAGTAATGTAGGAAACAAATGCAAATTAATTCTCTTAAAATTAGACTTCAATTGAGGCCAGCAGCAAGTAGAAGCTGCTGGAGACTATAAGACCCAGTCCAACAATTTCAGAAATGTTCAAAAGTGGAAAAAAACATGTGCTGTTTATTCATTGAGATATGGTAATATCTAGCTATACAAATTAAGATAATGCTAAGCTGCTGCTAAGCTGCTAATGTTGCGAGTTGTTCCTGTCTCGGTGGATTCACCCAACAGACTTTGCTCTTACTCAGGCAAAGGCCAAGAGTTCCTAAATGGTGGGCAATTCAGGGAACCAGGCTCTGTCCATTCTGTGTCTGCACCATCTTCAGCTCATGACTTCCCTGGTGTCCAGGAGGGGAAAAGATAGAGGATCATGAACAGATTTTTACATGCCAGCTCTGGATGTGACATCTGTCACTTTTTCCCACAATCCAATGGGCATAATTTAGTCCCATGGTCATGCCTAACTGCAAGGAAAGCAGTGAGATATGATATAGCCCCATATGCCTAGGAAAAAGCAGAAAGAGGTCTAGTGACAAGGAGCCAATCCCTGCCATATTACCTCATGGGACAATTGAGCACTAGAAAATATTTGCTAGTATCAGTATATTAGTATGATGCCTGACACCATGTAAGGACAGAATGAATAACTGTTCAAGTTCTGATTAATAAGAATGTCTTTGATTTGTTAAAGCAATGTATTTTTGAAGATGCTGCTTGCTTAACAAAAGGCATTCCACCATATTCCCTAGTGACTTCCCATAGTGGATGTTAAATACAGATTTGATTTTCAAAAAAAAAAGTGATCTGTTTGTAGAAAGCACATATTTAGTAAGAGTTTAATATTTATACTAAAAATATATAACATTCTTTTAAACCAGTCATCCTCCAATTCAGTTTCCACAGAGAAGTGTGATACTTGAGTTCAAGAATTAGAGGAGTCAGCCTGGCTTTGAATCCCAACTCTGTCATTTCCTAGCTCCATGTCCTTGAGCTGATCCCTTGGTTTCTCACTAAGCTTTGTTTTCAATGGCCGTGAACTAATAATGATAAAGTTTTCTCAGAAGCTGTTGTGAGAATTAATACAGACAGTGTAAGTAAAGTTTTTCTTGTTATAATTTTTAGTACTGCCCCGGACACCATCTCTTTAAACCCCATGTTGGAAGCCTGGGTTGAGTCATCTAGAGTGCTGTGCATTCCCCAAATCAGTCTCAAGTTTTCAGAAACTGGTGGTGTGAGCATTCAAATGTCCATTTTTATCAACTCTATTAATATTTTAACCCTGAGCAATAAGTCAAAGAATTATAGAAGCCCTCATGTAAAACCTCACACCACTCTCAGTTCTATCAGCTGAACGGAGGCATTGGTTTAGCCATCCGGTTTCTTTTTCTTAATGTCTAGCTGAGGCCCATGGAGATCAGCAAATGTCTCAGATTTATAACCAAATGTAAAAGGCAGCTATGTCCTGTCTGTGATGCAAAACCCACAGCTTAATAGTTGGACAACCACACCTTTCCAACAGTGTCAAGAATGACTTCTGACTTCTGAAAATTCAATGTTTGGTTTGTGACTCCTTAATACATTTTTCCCATAGTTCCTGGGACAGGAGCCAGGAATGCTGCCCTGTAGATCCCAGCATGGAAGAAAAGCTGATGACTGGCAGCTGACTCAGAATCAGCTTTCTGATGTGCATAGTAGGGAAGAAGTTTCCAGTATCCCCATCTTCTCTCATCCCACTCCGCAAGTCAAAACCTCTGAGGGGGAGAGACCAACGTCAAGAACTCTGAAAGCAACATGCTATTGTTCCTCCATTCCAGAGGATGTAAGCTCTCGCTCTCTGCACCAATCAGTCATTGGCTTTTTCTCCCAAAATTCATTCACCCAAAAGTTTTTCCTGGAGAAACACCCCCCTTATTTTTAGTGTCTTGTTTGGGGCGGGGGCATCACTCCCCACCATGATGATGATGATCGACTCAGATCATCATGATCGGCACAGGATCTGATCAAAGTCACCCAATACTTATCCTGGCACCTCACGGGAGCATCCAGGAGAGAGAGGACCTTGTGTCCTGCTAGACCTAAAAAGACAGGAGGTATTTGCATCTGTGACAGTCAACTCTTCCTTTCATCCAAGATAGCAACTGAGAATGGCTCCCATCCAGAGGAAATGAAGGGTAGAGATGGAGGGAGGGAGACAGCAGAGTGGATGAGAGATGCAGAAAGTGAGAGAGAAAAACACCTGGTCCAAATAACATTAATCGAACCCTTACTCAGATGAACCTAGAGCTAGATGGATTTTCCAGTTTAGTGACCTAATAAAGTCCCTTAAAGACATCAGTTGAGTTTTCTAAACCATGGATATGAGGGAGACCTGACAGACTGCTTGCTGATCCTTCCACTCTACTGAGCCCCCAACCTACCCAAACTCTTCCTACCTTTCTCTCTACTCACATCTCCAAAAGCAAGTGTGGGGCAGGTGTTACGAATCTAAAATTTTGTGAGGCTTGAGGGATGATCAGCTTCCATCAACCTCAACTTTATGGAAGCTTAGTATATTCACTTAAGACAAATAAAAAGAGTGCCAGAAAGGTATAACTAGAACTGTGATGGGGGTACACACAGGGTTGAAGAGGCTGTCAGGAAAGGCTTCTGGAGGAGGTGACACTGGCCTACATTTAAGGATATATGGGAGTTTGGGGCAGTAGGACAGAGGCACACAGGGAGCATAATCTCACAGATGGTCCCTCTCCCAGATGGGCTGGGCTGGACACCTCTTTCCTGAAGACCCTCCTGCCTGGTTTCCTCTATATTTCCTGGCATCAGCCTGGTTACCCCAGACTTTTCTATAAACTTCTGTAGGCTAGATATAACATGATATGTTTGAGAGATAGAAAGGGAGGCCACAGGCACAGGAGATGTCCAAGCTCTGGCCTTTCCTGCACTCTGTAGCCACCAAGACTGAGAGGTGGGAGTTCAGGTCCCCTGAGGGGCCTCTCTTTCTTCGTGGCTCTCTTCCTTTCTTTTAACTTTAGAAATCTGAAACACATTGAGATAAGGAAAACCACATCCATGTGCCTGCCTTCTGTGATTAACAAATGAGAGTATGTCCTCAACTTTGCTAACCCACACTTTTTGTGAAAGAAATAGAACTCTACAGATTTCATTAAAATGCCACCCCACCCTGCAACCATTCTTCTATTTTTATAAACATTTTAATTTCACTTTGGTGAGGACAAATACTAGTCCTAATTTTAGATGAATGAATAGATAGAGAGCTGCTAGATACACAACAAATACATTGCTAGGTGGGTCTCTTCATTTGCATAAAGGCTATCATAGCTTATTTGTCAACTTGATTCTTCCCTCAGGATTAATTTTTTGAGGTGATTCATTCTGGCATAGCTGCTACAGAATAGCCCAATACTTGAATAGGCCACAGTTTCTCAGTCCATTTTCCTAT